>NC_079495.1:94896673-95199829 GCF_030052815.1 Hevea brasiliensis | reverse complement strand
TGTCAATTTTGAGTTTGGGGGTGTGCATTTTGATTTTTGCTACATTTTTCACATTTTGAATATAGGAACATCTCATCTCATTCCATTTATATATATATTGTAAATATTTTACGTACACATCCATACATACATATACATAACACATTCACATACACATTATACATCACTTAGAAATTGTACACATTGCATACAAATAGATTTCTTCCATTTAGTTAATGCAATACTCATTTTTAGGAATCATGCATCCATGAAATAAAATCTTTTGCCAAATCCCTTGAGTAATGAAAAGTTGCCTATGAAAGTGATTTGACTTACCTTAAGTTAGGTTTGTGGATTGAAAGTTTCCTAAGAGATGCAAAGTTTTGAAGTGTTTATCCCTTGCCTATATCTTCTTAGCCAAAAAGCCACCCAACTATTCTTTTAGAGATTGGAGTGTTTAGAGGGAGTTATTGGATAAAAGGTAGTCAAGTGATGTCTCACCAATCCTAGAATAAATTTTCTAAACCTTTCAAGGTAAAATATTAGCTTGTACTTGAAAAGGGAGATGATTAGGCATTCTTTGATTGCAAACCTTTTATTTTAAACTTTAAACATTCCCTTTATTACAACTAACTCTTGTAAACCCCTTTGAGCCTTTGTATTCTAAATTTTTCTTGAAACCCTTATTGCTACCTAACCAATGAACCAAACACTCCAACCCTTTTCATGAGAATAATTATTTATAATATTAGGTACACTTTATATTAAAAAAAAGAGAAAAATATATAATAATGAAAGGGAGAAGAAATGCTTGTCATCTTATAAAAGTGCTAGTATATGTGCTTTTCACTATTCTCATTCAAATTGAAAGAAATCCACCCAAAGTAATTAAAGGAAATGAGTTTGGGGGTGGCATTTTTAGGGACAATCATCAAGAGAAAATACAAGATACAAGTTTAAAGTATCAAAGTGTCCCTCCATTTTATGTATTTTGTAAAATATGCTAACACTTGAAAAAAATTTTCATTGTGTATCTCTCCCCTCTTTATATACATATATATATAAAAAAAAGTGTACCTTATGTTTTCAAGATTGAAAATATTCTCATGCTTTGAATCCCTTTTACCCTTTTCCTTCTTAACCTCATTCTGAACCCTATAGCCCCATTATATACCTAAAAAGACCTTTGATCTCTTGATAGTACTTGCTACATTAGCGAAGACAGGAGTAGGAAGTTTGCCTATGTGATTGGAAATTCATTCATTCACTCATTAAATTCCATCATTCTATATAGAGACACTTTGGCTGTTGATTGTTCTAAGATTCTTTTTGAGCATGACTTTCTCTTTTGATTGGTTGGTTTAGGAATTTTGGATGATAATTAACTTGATGGTTAAGCGGTGAAACCTTGGATTGTCACACCTTACCCCTCTTTAAGGCACAACATGATCCCGTAGAATACCTAATGAACTACCGAACTTCACCTACCGATAACTCATTAAGTACCCTACAAGGGATTTTAAAACAATTTTCTTACTTTTGACAAGTGGTGAGCATTTTCTAATAGGTATTTAAAACATTTAGTTAAAATTAAAACTAGTTAATATTTTTGGCCCATTTTATTTTTACGCAAATTTTATAAAAATTTTGACAGAGTTCCCTCTGTATTTTGAGAAACAAATTCTTCAAAACTCGTAAAAGCACTTCTAAAAATTTTTCTCAATAACTGCTTCAATTTCACAATCAAACTCAATCCATTTCTCAAGTTCAAAATTCAATAATCCTCAAAATACTAACAATACATTTCATTCAAATTAAATAAAATAGTTCCATTCATATTTCATTAGAAATAAAACAATTTAGATACAACATTACAAAATTTACATTAAGAGAATTTCAAACTACAATATATATTACAACTTTATATAAATTTTATACAAACTGCTCAAGACCCATTTTTACATGTCCATACATTTATGTGCAATATATACATCAAAAGAAATATTCTGATGTGGTATAAATTATACCCGATAACTTCTAGCAGTAGCTCCCTATCCTCGTGACTCAATCTGCTCCTCTAGTCTCTATATCTCATGACAGATGCAAAGCTATCATTGAGTGGTGAACTCGAGTGCACAAACTAATAATTTAAAACTTAATACAAATTATGCTTGATAATTCATAACAAATAGAATTTTAAAATTTCTAAATTCTTCAAAATCCATGACCTTCAGAAATCAACATTTTCATTCATGCAAATTATTCATTTGAATAACATTTTGATCAAATAGTAACAATTTATTTACATTTCTTTTAAATTCCGAAACAATACAAAAATTTTTGAATCACTGACAAATTATTTATTTCAATAACAATTTATCAAATCATGCATAATTTAAAGGGCGTTGCCAACAATACACACAGTCGAACCCATGACCCAAAATTCACATAGATGCCGTGTTGTGCACCACGACATTTCACATTCTCCCAATAACCGAGGCTAAAAGGGAGAAACAAAGACTAGCTAGTATATATGAGTACTCATTCACATCATTCCCCAACTGGCAAGCCAGAGAGGAAGAAACTCGCCCCATCAAGTGCAGGAGTTATCTCACTAGACAAGCTAATGAGAATTCACAACATATTTTGTCATGTCAACTGTGGTTTCAAATCATATTCAAAACAATTTCTATTTACAAAGCATTTACAAATCAACATATTTAATCATCATAAATTCATGCTCAAGGTTGGCAACACATCAAACTTAAAATTTACAATCCTCAAAATAATGCAATAAATCCTTAAATGCATAAGAAAATTTATATTCAAATTATACAATTTCATTCAATAAGTTAAAATTCTTAAAACAACAAAAATCATAAATCATACAATAAATTTATTTCAAATCAATTTGGAATTGAAAAATAACAAAAGTGTTAGTTGTGCACAAACCTCAAATGAGTCGCCTGTTGGCCTTGACTCGACTCCTCGGGTTCTGTCCCGGTATTCTTTTCAACTGAAACATACAATTTTATAATGTTTCAGTACTAGAACTTAACATAAATCCAAAATAAATTTAGTTTCACTTTTACGTAGCTCTAACGTGCTAAACTCGACGTTCTTGAAATTTTGTGTTTCGGGTTACTATTCACTACACTATTCAAGTCAAATAGTTGACTTTCTAAGGCTTAATAGGTATGGGAACTCCAACTTCACCCACATACCACATTTTGGTCATTAAACTTGTTGGTTTTGGTCATTTTCTCAAAGCTTAAGTCATTTTGGCAAAATTGCCAATTTTCGGTTTTGATGCTCCGAAGTTGCACTATTCCATTGGTCAATCTACTGTTGGAATTTGGCAAAACTTCCTTCATAGAAAATGTTCCTTATTGTCTTAAGTGTATTCTCATTTTTGGATCACCCCAATCGGAGTTTTGTAGCTCAAGTTATAGCCAAAATACAATTACTGTTCATGTGCACTGTTCATGTTGAGATTTTGGTTCTGGCAGATTTTTGGTCCAACTTTGTTCAGTAATTTGATCAAGTTAAGTTCATAATTTGGTCTAACTTTCTTCATATGAAATGTTCTACTATGTCTTAGGTTTCCATCGGTTCAAGAATCACCTAAATCTGAGTTTCCTAGAGAGAGTTATAGCCCTTCAAACATTACTGCTCAAATGGAATTCTGCAGAATCGCAGGTACAGTAACTCAACTTTGCTCAATAATTTGAATGGGTTAATGGCATAATTTGGGGTGGTGTTCTTCATGAAAGTTTTAGATCTATGTCCTATCTAATTGCTGGTAAAATTTCAGGTCAATTTGACCTGTCTAGCTCGAATTATGACCAAATGAACAGTTACTGTTCATTTGGTCAGTTTGGTGCAGTGGCAGCCTGCTCTCATTTCACTTTGGTCAATTGTTTCACTAAGTTTTGGTCAGTTTTTGGGCATGGTTCCTTAATGAAAATTGTGCCCTTTTATGTCTATTTTCATCCCCAATTGGTGGCATATCAATTGGGCTTGTAAAATTCCCGTTTTGGTCCTTCAAAGTTGGTTTGGTCATGCTGCCAGCAGCATGACCATTTGACCTACGAATTTGGTTTTCATTCCAACAATTCCCACACATCTCTTTTGGTCATTATTGACCATTTTTCATCTCACAATAGACCAAAGTCATCATTTAAGCATTTCTCCAAAATTTGGTTCACAAACCCTAGCCCTCCAAACCCTAATCTCACTTAATTGTTACAATTAATCACATTTATGCATTTCCATCTTACTACCATACTCATGCAAGTTTACTAACACCTTTAATTCATTCAAAATACATCAAACTCCCATACATCCATGGCTGGCCAAAATTTCAGTAATGGTCCCTCACAAATTTTTTTTTTTCATTTTAAACACATTACAAGTAAATCAAGCTATAAACACAAATTCTAAATCTCAAATTTACAAATGGATGTGCTTACCTCACTTGAATTTGAAATCTCTATTTTCTCTCCTCCTTTCTTCTTTCTTTGATGATCAATCTCCTTTTCAAGTAACTAAAACAAGTTTTTATGGGTGAATTTGGGGTAAAGTAAGAGCAAATGGATGTTTAAAAGCTTGAAATAAGCTTTAATGGTGAAGTTCCCATGGAGGGCTCATGGATAAGGGTGGGGCGGCAACTTGGGAAGAAGGAGGCTTTCTAACATTTTTTTTTTCTTTTGTTTCCTTTAATCTTATCCCTTTTTGAAGACCAAAATTCCCAAATTAATAAAATAATTTAATTAATCTTTTATGACATCATTCATGATGTCATCACCTTTGACTTTTCTAACTTCTTTCTTTTTTTTTTTTCTTTTTTCTATTTATTTTTTTTCTATTAGTTCCTTAATTTAATTCTCGATTCTGAAATTTTCTTTTCTCCATTTTTATTTGACAGTTAGGTCAGGAGTCAGCTCTCGGGGTCAATTGACCAAATTGCCCCTCGCCGGTTCATCCCGGTTTGTAAATAATCCAATATTTCTTCTGGCTCCCTGACCTAATTATTTGACTGGCTTAACAGTTCTTTTTCGTGATTTTCTCTTTTCCACTGTGTTCATAAGGGTCCTAAGGACCGCGGCGTCACTTTTTACGGTTCGAAATTTGAGTTTAAAATGACTTCGCAGTCGTTCCCGAGGAGGTCACTCATCGCTGTGACTCTCGGCTCGTTTAACTTCTTATGTTCTGTTTTTCTTGTTTATACTTAACTAATTGAACATTACTAATTATTTGTGTTTATGGCTTCTCAAGTTGTCTTAAGTGTGGTTCTAATCCCCTTAATTGTCCGGACCGACTCTGGTCACCGGAACAGTGAAATATACCAGGCTATGCAAATGGGGGTGTTACATGGATAAGCATTAGATTATTTGCATCTTGAAGGATGGGTATATGGATTGTTGGTATGGCTAAAGGTATGTTAAGTTACTTTAATAGGTGATTTTCATAGCTCTTTGGACAAGGCACCCCTAAAAAATTGCATTATATTTTAAAGTTTGCTTGAGGACAAGCAAAGATTTGAGTTTGGGGATATTTGATACATGCATTTTGCATAGTCATTTAGGTTTAATTTCATGGCCATTTTATTTATTTGTTAGTCACTTTTAGCTAATTTTACTAGTTATTTAGATAGTTTTTCATGATTGTCATTTTTTGAATTAAATTATAATTTTTGCTTTGTTTTGTAGGTAAAATGGTATTTTTGAGGGACTAAAAAGAAATTATGCCAATGAAGAGTGATTCCTATAGCCAAAGATATCAAAAACAAAGCTTGAAAGTTGGATAATGCAGTGACCGAATTGTGCATAACTTGTCGCATAAGTTGTGCAGTTCTACACAGGGAGAAGAAGTAATTTTTCATTCCTACCGAAATCTACATAAGTCACTGCATGAATTATGTAGACTTACTCCTCGCTTATGCAGCTTCACACAGAGGGCCCAAAACCTCCCGAAAACTGCATAAGGGCCTACATAACTTATGCAGTCCACTTATGCAGTTTCATAGAGTTTCTAAAGCTTGAAGAAACTGCACAACCAACCTGTATAGCTTATGCAACATCACGGGAAGCACCTGGAACCACCAATTTTGCATGGAATCTGCATAAGAAACTTGCACAACTTGTGCAACTCTTCATAATGAGCTAGCAGAAGATTCCCTCATGTAAACTTCACCTCAAACATACCATTTTAGGGCTACTTGTCAGAAAGATATAAATATGTCCTTATCTCATTTTAGAAAAAGAGAAGAGGAGGGGAGAAAAGAGCAGCAACAAGAGAAGAGTCAGAAAACAGAGCAAAAACGTCACCTCTCCATTTCTAAACCAGATTTGGAGTTTTCTTCTTTTCTTCCCTATTTCCTACCTTTCTTGTATTGGGTTTCTTAGTTCTTAGCTTAGATTTAAGATTTATTTCCATATTTACTTAGAATTTATTGTAAATATTATGGATAGTGAGTAGTTTTCATTAGATTCTGGAGTTGGGATGTAATATTTGAGATATTTTGTGGATTTTGATTGGGTAATCCATATTTTGTGGTTTTAATGAAGTTTTATCCATTTCTTGTGTGCTCAATGACATGCTTAGTGTAGGATCCCATTAAGTATTATTCTTAATCCATGGTTGAAGCACCGAAAGGAGAAAACCTTGTGATAGATAATCAAGAAATTGGACTTAATTAACTTAGATCTAGAAATAGACTAAGGATTAAGAGGATTTACAGATTAATTAAGGAACTTAATGGGTCTTGATTAATTTTAACTCCACGAAAGTAGGATTAGATTGATTAAGGCACTCTTTGTCTCACTCGAAAGAGTATTCAAAGGATTTAAGAATTAATCTCCTTAAAACCCGTAAATTCCATAAGATTGGATAATCAATTTAAAAATTTCAAAATAGCTTGAATATGAACTCCCAAACTCCGGAATCACCCTTTTATCATTGTTAATTTCTAATTGAATTTAATTGCTTGCCATTTTGAATCTTGCCATATTTCAATTTGCTTATTTTAATTTGCCGCAAATTTAGTTGAATCATTACATTGTTGAATAGATTATTAATTTTGCATATATAGATTTCACACTTCAATATCTATCAATTTATTGCTTTAATTTCAAAAATAGTTCAAATTAGTTAATTTTTATATCAAAAATTCGATCATTAACACAACTCCTTGTGGGAACGATATCTTTTCTATATTACTTGTAAGACCTGTGCACTTGCGGTTGGGACCCATCACAAAGTGCTCTTATAGTTACAATAGGAAAACAGAATATCGAAAAATAATAGAACAGTTACAACAGAATTTTTGAGTCCTATAATGTCTCTAATATATCTGCAGAATATATCTACAAAATCTGCTCAATAACAGCTCAATGCCGCACCATGTATTTTTTGGGATATTCATATGGACAAAAGGGGTATAAGTTTTATGATCTCAAAACACATCAATTCTTTGTATCTCGTGATGTCATTTTTCATGAAAAAGTTTTTCCTTACGAAGAAAATGTCCCGTCCCATACAACACCACCATCTAAAGTACTTTTGCCATTACCCATTGATGGTATTTTTTGGGATATCCATATGGACAAAAGGAGTATAAGGTTTATGATCTCAAAACACATCAATTCTTTGTATCTCGTGATGTCATTTTTCATGAAAAAATTTTTCCTTACAAAGAAAATGTCCCGTCTCATACAACACCACCATCTAAAGTACCTTTGCCATTACCCATTGATGGTGTGGCATTGAGCTGTTATTGAGCAGATTTTGTAGATATATTGTGCAGATATATTGGAGATATTATAGGACTCAAAATTTTATTGTAACTGTTCTCTTATTTTTCGATATTTTGTTTTCCTATTGTAACTATAAGAGCACTTTGCTTATTCAGCAATAAAAAAAATACCTGATTTTCTTTTGCCAAAGTTAACAATAATAATCAAAACAATAGAGAAATTGAACCAAAATGATAAATAAATAAATAGACAGGTAAGATAATAAAGTAAATATAAATAAAATAACTTTAGACACTTCTAACCAATTTTGAGATATTAGGGGATTATAAGGCAAATTGAAATTCTAGGGCTGCCATTAATAATAATAATAATAATAATAATAATAATAATAATAATAATAATAATAATAATAATAATAATAAATTGATGAATAAGTAGGAATTTTGGTGTTGGTGGATTTGAAATACAGAGTTCCTCATTGAATTTACCGATGTATTTTTATCTGAAGATAGGATTAAATTCTGCACAGCTCGACAATTAAAATAAGGAAAACAGTTGATCCTACCCTTAATGAATTGAATTTATTTGGATTGAAATAGACTTTATTTGGATAATAGAATGTAAAGACAATTCAAGTAATTGTTTATTATTTCTTGTTTGGAAGTATTCAAATTTTTATGTTCAATACCCAATAAATAGTTCCAACTGAATACAAACAATAATCAATTTTAGCTCCAATGATTTGTAGAGGAAGGCTTTGCCTCTTGAGGAACTCTGGAACTATCAAAACTTGAACTTGAATGTAATTGACTCCTGGAGCTTCTATGAATTATGATTATAATGAGGAGTTGAGGCTACTGAGCCCTTATGGAGGAACTCGGCTAGGAATTTGAACAAGATCTCCTGGAACCAAATTTTTGATTGACTAACCTATTGTTGCTGTCAAAAAACCACTCACCTAAAAGGTTAAGTTTGTAAGTAAGGGCTTCAAGAATAGTTTTATATCCCTGTTATACTTTTACACCTGAAAGCTCACTTGGCTTGAAACATAAATAAGAACAGACCCATTTTACCTTATACTAAAATATTCAATTAATAAATAGGGTGGTCTTTAGACATTTTAGTTTGAGAGCTCTAATATACTAAAGAATCACTCAATCTAAAAGTTTAAACTTGGAAGTTAGGCTCCAAAAATACTTTTATATCTCTATTAATTACCACTAGAATGAGAACTGAAAAATTAAAGCTATCGTGAATCAACCAATAAGCTTTCATTCAATAGTATTGGAATAATCTATAGAACTGTCAAGTTTCCATTTGAAATCCAATCGATGCTAATTGTACCAAATTATTAACTAAAAATAAACAAATAAATAAGCAACTACCCTTATAATTGTCTATTGTATATGGTAGAAAACTGAGGTTTCATGGCAGAGAGCTGAGGTTCCAAGGCCGAGGACAAAAGTTCTACAGTAGATCCAGATTTTCCAATGCAGTCAACCTAGATTCAAATGGACATATCTACTTCGTTTGAACTTTTATTAGGACGATCCATTATCTCTAGAAACATGTGAATTTCTAGTTTCAAATTTGACAAATTTCACCCAGAAATTTCTTATATAATTCCATATATGAAAAATTTAGCGAACAATTAATGGTGATTCCTACTAATACATTTGGAGCATCAAATTTGTCCCAACTTTAAAAGCTTGGTTTTTTTCGCCTTTTATTGGTTTTGGTCCTGCAACATAATGCAACAAAATATTCTTTTTGTTGTTAACTTTTAGTGGGAAAAAAATTGTTACTAAAATTACGCAAACAACATATTTTAATAGGGAAACTAAATGATGCTTTTGATTGTTGAGCATTTGTGGGGAAAGACTATTCTCACCACAAATGAACAAAATAAAACACTCAAGCTAAGCACACCAATATCGTCTTTTGGCTGAGAAACAAAATTAAAACATACGTTAAAGAAAAACTAAGAGAGGCGAATGGGTTTTTTTTTTTTATTATGTAAAAACTCTCATCTTTTCTCTAATTTCCAAACCTTCGTTACTACCTTATGTACATTATCCCTTAGCTTTCATCCCTAACCCAAAGCACTAGTTTCCTTTTCTAACAAAATGCAGTGAAAATTCCCTATATGGCTTGGTCCAACCAAAAGAATTATTGTTATTTTCAGAGATCTCTCAAAACATCATACGCAGGACGAAAAATTTTGTCAAATTGAGCTACTTACTTCAGATAATCATACCTGCCTTGGATAGGGAACCACAGAATTGAGGACTTGTGGAGATGCGAAATATCATACCGAGGCTCAAACCTGAAGAAGGGTTGTGATTTTTTGCGACAGGCTTTTTTCTCTATTTGGTGATTATACTCTAAGAACGGGTATTTATAAAGCTCTTGGGCAGAGAAAGAAAAGTAGGATCAGATTTAGTTCCGTTTCTAGTGGCAATTATTGATTCATTTCTAAAGCGTTACTCTTGATTCAATTCTTCACGCTTATAAGAAATGGTTATTGTCTTTATCACTATACCAACTTCTTCTCAAAATTATATTGTTAATCCAAAAAGAGCATAAAATTTGGATCAAGGAGATTGGGGTTCTTTGCTTGCTTATTTCATTTCTTTCAATGGGAGGATTTTCATCAATAGCTAGCAGCAAGATGTTCATCACTAAAACCTTGATGCGACGCTACATTTGTGGTGAATTAGTGGCAATTTTAATTTTTGCCACTAAATCTTCTTGTGGCAAAATTTAAGGTTTTATTGGCATTTTTTTTTTCACAAAAAGCAAGTTTTACTATATTATATTTTTAGAAATCTTGAGATGTCTAATTTCTATAATTTAAATCTCACTAAAAAAAAGTAATTTGAAAATTATGACAGAAACAAGTAGAACACACAGTTATGCATTGCCTGCAAATTTTATATCAATTAGAAATATTTGAAAGCCGACTTTCTAATAGCATATCATCACTCATATTCTTAAATGTTGAATATATATCAAACTAAATTAAGTAAAAGAAAAATACAAATTTTGAATAAATAGGCTTCAATTAGAATAATTTTTAACAATTCATATATGCTTATTCAGAACTGATAAAACTATCATAATGGATAAATTTTTTTTGTTTTGATTATCATTTTCAAATTTATACATATGTATTCCTTCTGCAAATTAATCTAATTTTTATTTATTTTAAATAAATAAATAAATAAATATATATATATATATATATATATATATATATATATATATATATATATATATATATATATATATATATATATATATATATATATATATATATATATCATTTGAATTATGTTCATATTTAACACAAAATTATACCACCAAAAGAATAATTATACAACTTGGAATATGCATATTTTATGTAACTAAATTTTAGAGCAATTGCTTAGAATGAAAACAATATATTTTTTTTTATTTTACATATTTTGTTGTAAAGTATTATATTATTTGCCAAAATTTTTTTTAACAAATTTATTTATACTATTAAAAATAATTATATATTTGGATGCATAAAAATTTTGGTGAAAGGATATTCTCGAGTCTGAACTATAAAAGCCTAAATGACTAAAAAAAATCTAAACCTTTGTAATTTTATTTTTTTTTTAGTTTTAACCAAACTTTTTAATTTTATCAGTTTAATCTTTAAACTTTCACATCAGTTTTATGTAACACTCTAAATTTTTAAATAATTATTTTATATGTAACTATATAATTTTTTACTGTTTTGGAGGGCTCAAGAGGGCCCATATGATTTTGATAAGATGTGGTTGTGGGAATTTGAGATTTAGAAGTGTTATTTAGATCTTTTTGCAAGTTAGATAGGTCCTAGGTATAAGAGAAATTCTGTCGGATTTTCGGTAAAACCCTAGGGCTGTCTTTTGATTCTCTACAGCTTTGTTTCAAGATGTTTATTAATAAATTTTTATATATTGTTTAGGTGAGCCGGGAGAGCCTTCTTTCTCCGTCCAGCCACCACAGCAGCTTGTAAAAGTATTGTGAGTAGATACTTATTTTATTTATAATTTCAATATTATTATATTTCTGGTATGCTCATGCATCACTTATACTTATATTTATGTAGTTAAATATTTGGCATGCCCTATTTTGCATTTATACTTGATGATATTACTTTGGTTGCTGTGTTTTGATAATATGGAGTTGTGTGAGTGAGTTGGTGTGTGTGTGGAGTATATGGGTATGGGTAGGATGGGTAGACGCGGCTAGAGCTTGACTCGCTGGGACCCGATCCTTATTATGGATAAGTCGAGCAAGCACGGCTTTGAGTTGATCTCATCGGCCCTCGCATATGGATTATTAAGCGAAAGTCCAGCTCGAGTTGATCTCACTGGCAGGTCTTGGATTAAGAGAGCTGGGTAGGGGGATCAGCTCCCCATATATGTATGCGTGAGTATGAATATGATATGGGTGCGTGAGTGCTCCTGATTATCTTTGATGTGACTTGACTTGTTTGCATTACTTGTATGAAAATGGTGCATTTCACTTTTAATGATGCATTAGAATTAGATAGTTATAAAAATTATAGGTAAAATAAATATTTACTCTCAAAGTCGAATGTCACTCCTGTTCACTATTTTTCCAAGATACATGAGAGCCTTATTTTAACTGACCCGTTCCCTTCCTCACAGGTCCACTTATATTCATTTTGTGTAATTTATGTAATCAAGAAAAGTTTTAGAACTCTGCATGTGTAGGAGTTATTTAATTTGATTTGGGCTGTAAAAGATTATGTCTCTATTGTTTTGAAAATTTGTAAACTTCTTATGATGCATGTTATGTTGTATGGACTGGGTATATGACTTGGTTTGAGGGAGTTGAGCTCCCATTTGATCTTATTGTGATTTGTGGATGATTGTGAGGGTGAGCTGAGCTCCCCAATGGATTGGATTTTTGTGTTTACAGTTTGGGTCAGCCAAAAACTCTCCGTTGGATGATCCATATTATGGCCAGACTCTGTCTGATTGTTTTCATGAAATTGAGCCATATATGGGTTTATGTTTGGGTTGGGAGATAATTAGGCTTACTACAGACTTTGGGGGTCTTATGCTGACCCAAGTCCTAATGCCGGTCTAGCCCATGAGATCGGGTCGTGATAATGTTGGTATCAAAGCTTAGGCTCCAGATCCATGGGAAGTGCACATCTAGGGATTTAAAAAAGGGTCTTGTCACACCTTACCCCTCTATAAGGTATAACATGATCCTGTAGAATACCTAATGAACTATCGAACTTCACCTACCAATAACTCATTAAGTACCCTACAAGGGATTTTAAAACCATTTTCTTACTTTTTAGAAGTGGTGAGCATTTTCTTACATTTAATAGAAGTTTAAAAACTAGTTCAAATTTTTGTCCATTTTATTTTTATGCAAATTTTTGAAAAAATTTTGGTAGAGTGTCATCTGTATTTTATGAAAATAGTTCTTTAAAAACCTGTAAAAACACTTCCAATAATTCTTTTTCATCAAACTCACTACAACTTCAACATAACTCAACATCATTTCTCAAACACCAAAATTCAAATCAATAATTCACAACTCAATTGTCATCAAAATAGTACTCAATATTTCCATTCATTTTTCATTAAAGTAAAAATAAATTACATTTATCAACCACTTTATATTAGCAAATCCAAAATAATATTATTACAAATTTTATACAACTGCTTATGACCAGTTTATACATGTACATACATTAAAATAAATATTACAATGAGGATATAAAATATACCCGACAAAACTTCAGGGGTGTAGCTTCAATATTCTCAGCAGCTCATTCTGCTGCTCCTCTAGTCTCTATAGCTGCGATAGCAATAATAGCCATCGCTGAGTACTATGACTCAATGGTGCACAACATACTAAAATAACATTTATGCATAATTCAAATCATACTTATTCAAATACATTGCTGAAAATGAAAGACATATGCAAAACATGATTTATAAACTTTTAGTCCAACAATTTCATTTAGGAAT
Organism: Hevea brasiliensis; assembly: GCF_030052815.1. Lineage (NCBI taxonomy): Eukaryota > Viridiplantae > Streptophyta > Magnoliopsida > Malpighiales > Euphorbiaceae > Hevea > Hevea brasiliensis. The sequence continues at coordinate 95,186,061 of NC_079495.1, read as the reverse complement.
TCTCAAATCAATTTCATTAAAACACACAGTTATATCATGCCATTCGAAACATATTCATCTCAATAGCTGGAGGCTTATGAGAAATCACAAGGCTAGCTAGCTCAATCTATGGGTACCCATTCAAGTTTCTTCCTCTACTGGCACACACCTCAACACTTCAGCCAGAGAGGGAATCAAAATTCAAAACTAATTCCTCCCACTAGTCATGCTAATAAGGCATTCAAATATATGGTCATGACACTATGGTTTCAAAACTATCTTAACAATTTATTAAACATTTATTGACAATTAAATCACATATCATCAAATTTCCAACAATTTAGATCAAAAGCATAGTGTTCATTTCAATCATCATTTTGCAATATAAGTAAACCACAAATCATTTCATGCACTTTGCAAAGGAATTTTAAAGGATGTTTATATTGTGCACAAACCTTATACGAGTCGCTTCTTAGCCTTGACTCGATGCTTTGAATTCTTTCCCGGGATCCTTTTCCACTGAAACACACAAACTTACAGTGTTTCAGCACCATAAATTATCATAAGTCCAAAAATAATTTCAAATCTAACTTTATTATGCTTAATTAGACGTTCTTTAAAATTTGTATTTCAGGATTACTATTCATGACACTATTTAAGTCAATTTGTTGACTTCCTAATGCTTAATAGGTATGGGAATTCAAGTCATGTTGCTGCGTAATTTGGCTAAGTTTTCTTCATAGAAGTTGTTCCTTATTGTCTTAACTTTATTTTTGTTTTTGAATCACTCCATTTGGAGTTTTGTAGCCCTAGTTATGGCCATTTGAACATAGCTGGCCGGATTTGGTGTTACCCAGAATTCTGGGCATTTACTGGTTAATGGCAGTTTTTGTGGGTTGACTGCAGGTGAGTTTTTAGACAGCTTATGGTCAAATTTTGAGTTTATTTTCTTCATGAAAGTTGTAGGATTATGTCTCAGCTTTCTTTCGGTATAAAATTTAGGTCATTTTGACCTTCCTAGACCAAGTTATGGACATTTACGTAACTACTATTCATTTGGTCATTTTTGTACAGGTCTGTTTGCCAATTTCAGATTTGGCCTAATTGTTCACTAAGTTATGGTCACTTTCTGGGCATGATTCCTAAATGAAAAATGTGTCATTTTGTGTTTAGTTTCATTCCCAATTAGTCTCACACCAATTGGGTTAGTAAATATTTAGTTTTGGTCCCTGAAAGGGACCTAGGTCAAGCTGCCTGCAGATTGACCCTCACCAGTCTGAATTGGAACTTGGTTCCAACAATTCATACACACCACAAATGGTTACAATTTACCATTTCTCAACTTAAATAAGGTCAATAACATCATTTGGCCAATTCTCAAATTTTTCTTCAATTTTTCACAGTCTCCAAACCCTAGTTTCATGCATTTCAACTCTAATGCAAATTTAAAGTGTATATTCATGATTTATACACTTAATTCACTTCAAATAACCATTCAAAACCATCAAACTCATTTATATCAAACCCTAACTCTAGCTGGATGAATTTCATGTTTGGTCCCTCAACAATTATTTTTGTTTGGATTTAAGTTAAAATCTAAGTTAACTTAACTAAGAACATAGAAATTTAACAAAAGAATTCAAATTTACAGACTAACCTTTGTTTGATTTTCCAATCACTAATTTTCTTCCTTTTTTCTTCTTTCTTGCGTCTTCAATCTCCTCTTCTAGTTGCCCAAACAAAGTTTAATCATAATTTAGTGGAATTTTTTGGGGATTTCTAGGGTTTATGAAGCTTTAAATTTTAGCTTCAATGGAGGAAACATAAGAGAAAGAGAGGAGAGAGATGAGCCGGCTGAAATGGGGGAGGAAGAAATGAATTTTTTTTTCTTTTTTTCTTTTTGTTTTTATGTATTTATATGGCTTTTTGACTTGGTTAATTATTGGGGAAAATAAATTTTTATTTTGACATCATTTGTGATGTCATCAAGGTGATGCAATAAAATTTTTTCTTTTCTTTTTTCATTTTCATTAATTTTTTAATAGTTCTTTAATTTAATTCTCGATTCTGAAATTTTCATTTCTCCGATTTTATTGGACAGCTAGGTCAGGTGTCAGCTCTAGGGGTGAATTGACCAAATTGCCCCTCGCTAGTTCAATCCGGTTTGCAAGTTATTCGATATTTCTTCTGGATCCCTGACCTAATTATTTGACCTGCTTAAAAATTCTTTTTCATGATTTTCTCTTTTCCACTGTGTTCACAATAGTCCTAAGGACCGCAGCGTCACATTTTACGGTTCGAAATTTGAATTTAGATTGACCTCGCAGTTATTCCCGAGAAGGTCACCCATCGCTGTGACTCCCGGCTCATTTAACTTCTTGTGTTCTGTTTTTCTTATTTATACTTAACTATTTGGAAATTACTAATTATTTGCATTCAGGATTTAACTAGGTGTCTTAGACGTGGTTCTACTTCTCTTACTTGTCCATACCGACACCGGTCACTGGAACAATGAAATATACCAGGCTATGCAAATAGGGGTATTACAGGTCTTGTTAGGAGGTCATATGCGAAGTATAGGTTCTTATTTCATTTTCTTCTATAATTCCTTATTTTTAGATTCTGCGTTATTTCTCAGGCAATATAAGAGTGCTTCAGTTAGTGTCTTAGTTTTCGTGAAGTATGTAGAGATGTGAAATAGAGTTAGCAGACATGTTGAGGTCTGCCATGGGGATATGTATTCCAAAGAAATGTTGTGTTTCCATCATAGTGGGGCTAAATGGTGTGCTTATCGAATGCAAGGCCCGAGGACATAAAGGTGAGTTTTTGCAATATAGCTGCCCTAAGTGGGAGTGAGGGTACCACCGCTGGCAGTCAACGGTGGATAGCCTAGTCATAATAAGTTCATGGTATTAGTGGATTCAAGAGAGATAAGAGATAAGGAGATCTAGTATGTTGAGACCTACCATAGTAACTATACAATTTTCTTAATGTTTGTGATGTAAGCTACAGATTACAGTACCGACATGGGATTATTGTATAGAGCTGCGTGCTTCCCTGTGGTGCACCATGATGAGGGTGTTTGCAGATAGCCTCAGTTTTGGTGTAGTTATGCCAGAACAGATTTATATTTCTGCAAAAGAGTTTGGGACTCCTAGTTAGCAGTTTAAGACCCTAGAGATAGAATATCAAAGGTCGTAGTTGGGTGATAACTAGAGTCAGTGACTCGATTATCTTAACTTGAGCACAGAGTTATAGCATAAGTGGCACGAGACTAGAGGTTTTTAGTATGGTTGCAGTGTAATGATAACACCTACTTAGTGGGATCATCTAGTCTCTGATATGGGGCCTTCGATAATTTTGGCATTACAAGAGACATTTTGCTTAAAGCTTAGTAAGAATAGTATATCCCTCGTGTGTCAGCAAGATGCCAAGTACAACCTTATTACCTAAAGAATACCAGAGACTAGGAATAAAGTTCATAGCCTATGAAATGATAATTTAAAGAGTTGTGGTATGATAAGAGAGTAAATGATCTGACATGGTTTTGGCAAGGTGACAGATGCAATACCCCTATTGCAGTCAGTTGTGATGTAGGGTATGATCTTATGCTTTCAGGAAAAATAGAAGATTACTACTAGCGATGATGACCTAAACCATAATGTCCCAGATGGTACTGTAGAGTGTGGTAAAGAGTAGACTCAAGTATCCTGAAGAGGATATAAGTTTCATTATAGAAACTATAAGTGATTTGCTCATGATGGATGAAAAGCCAGTGAATGGAATGATGGGTTATGGTACCTAGTATCATAAGTTTTGACTAATTAAGTTAATATAAGAAAATAGAATCCCTATAGATTTCCTCCTTGAAGTATTAGGGGGTAGTTTATAGTTAAGTAGAGGAAAGGACAATGACTACAAGTCAGTGAAAATAAGTCATAGAATATCAGTAGATAAAAGGAAATATGAAAATGAAAATTTGGATAGTTGGTTTCAGATGTAACAAGAGAGAAATTTAAATGGTAGTGAAAGTGCTAATCAGAGTGATCGAAAGACCAATTTTGAGTAGTACAAAGGTGAAGATGACCTAGCAGAGACACTGAAAAGTACAGTTATCTAGCATAGCTGTCAAGTCAAGAAGAAGCATAGAGCTAAGGAGCAAAGTAATCAAGGTTCTATTTTGAATAAGATAAAAGAGATGAATTAAAGATCAAATTGAATAGCCAAGAATATGACAAGATTAGGAATATCAAAGTGAGATATAAAGTACATAAAGTGCCATATTAGGCAAGGTAAATAGGATGAATTAAAAAGCAATATTAGAAAGCCCAAAAGGATATTACATGAGTGAGGATAGTTGTCAAGATATAAAATCCAAAAGTGTGGAACTTAGAGCAGGTCATAGTTTGGGCAGTGTCAGGAGCCATCACACAGAGTTCAGATTTGCAGGATATAGATCAAACTCTGTCTATTCCTGTTCCCAAGATAGAGTAGGTTATTATGTGATAAGTTCATTTAAACTTCTAACAATATGAGGAAAGTTAGTTGAGGAATGCAACCAGAGCAAGCAAAAGTTAATAGGATGTGCAATGGTAACATGAGCTATTCTATCAGGCAAATGAGAGAATTAATAAGTAGTAAGTTATATAAAAGTAAACCTAATGGTTCAAATAGGCATGACGAACAAAAAGAATAGTGGAAATGGCACATAGGCTTAGGACCTTAGTAGAGATAGTGAGATAACAATTATGGGGTCTGCGATCAAGGATTAGGTAAGCATTTTCAGTATGACCAATAGGGTCACTTTATAAGGAAACATGAATGAAAATGAGTGACAGAACGACAGGAGGAGATTGAGTAGGAAGAGATATGTATGAGTGACAATCACAAGTCATTGAGAAGCACAAGGATAAGAGTTGTGGCAATAAGTATGGTTGGAGTCAATTCTGGAAGAGTCGGTTAGTGAGAGGTATCTTCTAGAATACAGCAAGATATAAGGATGCAAAAGAGCAAGGGTAGGCATAAAAGGTAAAAATGGAGTATAGTGGAGATAGTAAATCTTAAGATGATATGTCAGGCAAATTGGTGGTACAATAGAAGGATTGTTGCAGCTAATATACTATAGAAAGAGATAATGAAATTTCAAAAAGAAGACCAAGAGATATGGGTTGAACATCATTCTACAGACAACAGTGTGTTGATAGTTGTAGGAAGAGATCTCTCTTTCTCTTCAAGTTTAGCTCATGCTTTTGGTTCTAGAAGACTACATAAGCAAGGAAAATTATGTTGAGGTGACCCAGCATTTAATAATTTGGTAGGCACCAGTTTATACACAATTTCTCGAGAAAGAAATAATGGTAAGTGCATACTTAAGATCAAGGATGAAAAGATAAGTAGGATAGTGATCGGAGATAAATCGAGTTAGTTACTAGGGCTTGCAACCCTTTTAAACTATAAGTTGGAGGAAGTTGGAGGAAGTACTATTAATAGATGAGTTTCAATGGATGAAATTGTTACTAATGGGTAGATTTGAGGCTGAAGTCTAGAAAGCTGTAGGCAATAAATGTGGCTACATCAAGAAGAATAAATATATAAAGTATATTGTCTAGGATTGTGGTACAACACACATTTCTCACTGCTATGACAGTTTAGGTGGAACTTATAGGTTCAAAGATACCTATCTAACCATGAAGGGCAATTCTTTACAAAGAATAGTAGGGGATGATAATGTTTTGATGATCATGTTAGGAAGGAGGAACAGGAAGAATCATTCATGGTGAATGGCCTGTGTTTCATAAAATGAGTAGTAGGTTAGCATTATAGTATGATACTATATGGTGGATGTGCTAGTAAAAACCAATCACAGAGTTAAGATTAAGAGATAATAAAAAAAATGTATTTCTATATTCCTGGAGTAGAAGAGTTTAGCTTTGATGGTGACAGAGTGTAGCTCCATACAACTTAGTGTCAGCCATTAGTGCTAGAAAGATGTTGAGGAGTGGATGTCAGGGATATTTGGCACTAGTGAGGGACACATTTGTTGAAGGTACTGATGTGGAGAATGTACCTATTATCAAAGAATTTGTAAATGTGTTTCCTAAGGAGCTTCTAGGATTGCCACCTGTAACACCCCTTACCTAATCTACAGTGTAGCCGAGCAAGGAATGTCACATTCTGTGCTGGAGTACCTTTTTCTTAACTTACTTTATTTATTATCCATTTTAGGGTTTATCGTTTTTTAAATTGGATTATTTTTAAGCGAAGAAACTGCCAGAGTTTCACTTATTTTATTGATATTTGACTTATTAAAATATTCACTTGTTTAAAAAAAATTCAACATGGTAAACAATTTAAATTTCATCCTTAACCAAAAGTTTCAATCATATTTTCTCAATGATCCATATGATCATTTCATACTCTTTCATATCCTCAACATTCATTGGATTTATTTACAAATATACATAATTGTTTTCATAAATGTACAAAATTTATTTATAACCAAAAGTTAATTTACAACATGTATCTAATTATAAGTACAAAATCATGCATGTGAGGGCCCCTTTCATTTTACCAAAATATTGAGTGGAGGTGACAATGACTGACTCTACTGCAGATCTATCCCCAACAATCCCTATCCAATCTCTACTGTGTTTTGTCTCCAGTACTTACGCGAGGAAAATCCATTGTGCTAAGCATTTCTGCTCAGTGGTGAAATAATAGAATGAAAGTAGAATATACAACAAAAGTAAACATTTCATATTTGTAGTAACATAATAGAGATGCAATTTCAATTAATTATGAGTTATTTCACATTTTATTGATCTTTAGAAGCAATTGTTTCATTTGGGATCTTTTCCATTCGTTTGTTTATATTCAATCCTTCTTAACTCTTTTCAATGCCCAAGCAACCTATAACAAAATTGACTGGACCAGATACGCAGGTTTTACTAGCACTGAATACTCAGTACCTCGGGCGGTCATACCATTGGTCACATAGTGTCTCCCCGATATGCAGTATAATGGCATAAGAGCCAAATAATCATAACTAGCACTGGACACTCGATGCCTCAGGCTGTCATACCATCGGATATATGAATGTCGGTCAGATATGCAATATAATCAAGCTTCAAAGCCATAGGCAGTACTGTTAAACTCGTCCCTTCTTGGCATGCCAATCTATCTAACCCATAAGAAAATGTCTAGGCATACATAGGCAATTTAGCATCTTTAGTCATTCAAAGTTCTTATTATCTCATCATATGTATCATTCCAATCATAGTGGGAATGTAAGTCCCAATCACATATTCATAAGGTATATATGTTCATCAAACCATTTATGTTAAGTACAAATCACCATTCAAGTCATTTATGAAAGTTTCTTAGATTTCAGAATTGGTACTTTAACTTCCCCCAAAAATTTGGCAAGATACAGAATCATTTTGGCCATGCTTTCTTCATGAAAGTTGTAGGTTTGTCTTATATTTAATTTGTCTTTGGAATCACTCAATTTGCATTTTTGCAGCTCAAGTTATGGCCATTTTACCAAAACTGGTCTAGTGATCAATTCTGGTTTTAGGTCTGTCTAGAACAGGGCAAGTTTCCAAAACTAGTTTGTCAAGCCATTTTGGACAGGTTATAGTCATAATTTGACTCTATGTTATCCATTTGAATTGCTCCCCTATGTCTTAGGGTTATATGGGTTCAAGAATCACTCAATTTGCAGTTTTATAGAGTGAGTTATGGCTACTTGATCAACCCTTACTCACCAACCCTGAGATTTCCAGATTTTCAGGTTTTCAAGTTAGCTTGCATTTAACATTTCAGGGTCTTACACCCAAAATTTATGCAAGGTCTCCAGAACAAAGTTAGAACAAAGTTATAGGCCTATGTCTTAGGTTTCTAGATCATTTTAAATCATCTTATTTGGATTTATACAATAAAAGTTATGCTCTGATTACTACACGGGGGTCATAAGGCATTTGGCTAGAATTGCAAGGAATTCCAATTTCTATCTCATAGAATTATTCTAGGAATTTGACCCATTTACAATTTGAACTAGGCAGTTTGCTCTCCATGAAAGTTGTTCTACTGTGTCTCATCTTTCTAACAAGATAAAAATCACCTCATTTGGAGTTATATAATGAGAGTTATGCCTTAATCATCACACGGAGGTCAAAAGGCCATTTGCTGGAATTCTAGAAAATTCCAGTTTGAGTGTTTGGCACTTGTCTCAACAATTCGACCCATTTGAACTAGGATTTTAGCCTAAGCCAAACATAAAAGTTGTAGCTATGTGTCGTAGCTTTAATTTGGTATAAATTTCACAATAATTAGATTTGTATAGCTCAACTTATGGCTAATTAACCATACTGGACTCAAGCTGTCGAAAATTTACCTCACTACACAACTCCCCTTTCCATCAACCAATTTGATATTCTCTTAACATACTCCAACAATTAACACATCCAAGAGTCATAATATACACTCAATTGCATCAATTAAAGCATAAATAAGAAAATCCCTAATTATAGCAAACCCTAGCTAAAATTCTTAAAACTTCAAAATTAGTGGAGAATCATAGCACTAACCTTGTTCCTTAGTTTCCCACAACCTTCAATCACTCTTCAATTAACTCAAACTTCACTTCCCCTTATTGAACCACTTCTTGGCAGAATTCTTGCTTAAGATTTTGGTATGTTTTCTTCACTTCAAGGATGGATATGAAGGTTTCTCTAAGTTTCCAACAAAATTAATGAAGATAGGTAAGTGTTTGGGAGCTTGGATGATGGTGTATCGATGGTGGAAGGAAGGAATTTTGAGAGAAAGTGGAGAGAGAGCATGTGGATGGGAAACATGAAGAAGATGACTGAATTTTTTGTCCAATAATTGATGTATATATTCATTAAATATTCAACGACAAATTTATAAATAAGTGGAATTGCAATTTTGTAATTATTTTGAAGTTTATAATCATTAAATTTTGACTTTTCAATAATTATATTTAATTTTTATAATCTCAATTAATTAAATTAATCTATCTTCATTAAATTAATAACTCTCATTTTTTGTCAATATTGGATTTCTAAATTTAATTGACCAAGTTTTATTCTTACTGGGTTTACGTCCGTCTTTCCATAATGCCCGATAACTCCTTATCTTCCTTTGCTTTGTGCTTATTTTTTTTCATTTTTTTGGCTTATTAATTCATGGAAATCCCCTTAATTAAGTCTTCATTAAGGGTCTTACAAGGTTCTACATGAATTTAGAGCAGCACTAAACTCACTGTCAGTTTCCAGAGAGGTCACCCATCACTAGGGCTTGTGCTCATTTAATCGATTTCTACTTTACTTCTTTTATTTTTCTTTACCCTTAATTGATCTTTAATTTATTTATTTATGACTCCTAACTCTGGTTTAAGTGTGGTTCTATACATTCTAGCTGTCCGAACAGACCTTAGTCATCGAAATAGTAGAACATACAGAACTGCCTACAGTGAGAATGTTACAATTCTTTCCCTCTAAAAAGAAATTTCATCCATGAAATTTACCTGGGGTGAACAATTGAGGATACTGCTGCCTCATCATCTTTTCGCTTTCCCAGGTAGCTTCCTCTATGTTATGGTTGTCTCTATAGCACCTTCACCAATGGAATCTGTGTGGTCCTCAATTGCTTGACCTCTCGATCTAGTATTCTTGCTGGTTCTTCCTCATATGTCAGATATGGCTGCACAACAATCTCTTCTGCTGATATGACATGTGAGGTGTCTTATCTGTATCTCCTTAGCATCGAGACATGGAACACATTATAAATCTTGTCTAGCTCTGGTGGTAAAGCTAGCTTATAGGCTACCGGACCCACACATTCAATGATTTTATATGGACCGATAAACCTTGGGCTTAACTTACCCTTCTTCTGAAATCTCAATACTTTCTTCTATGGTGATACCTTGAGGAACACTTTCTCTCCAATTTCATGCTCTATATCTTTTCTCTTCAAGTCTGCATATGATTTTTGTCTGTCTGAGGTAGCTTTCAAACTAGCTCTGATCATTTTCACCTTCTCCTCAGTTTGTTTCACCAGTTTTGGCCTCACAATTTTATCTTCTCCCAATTCTGTCCAGCGCAATGGTGTTCTGCATTTCCTCCTGTATAGTGCTTCATAAGGAGCCATCTTAATACTGGCCTGATAACTGCATTATAAGCAAATTCTACTAGTGGGAGATATCTATTCCAACTTCCTCCAAATTCTATAACACAACTCCTCAACATATCTTCTAGTATCTGGATTACCCTTTCTGACTGCCCATCTGTCTGAGGATGAAAGGCTATGCTATAGTGCAGTTGTGTACCCAAGGCTTCTTATAGCTTCTTCCAAAACCTAGATATAAACCTCGGGTCTCTGTCTGATATAATGGACATTGGGACTCCATGTAACCGAACTATCTCACTTATGTATAATTCTGCTAACTTCTCCAGTGAGTAGTCAGTTCTAACTGGTAGAAAATGAGCTGGCTTCGTTAATCTATCTACTATTACCCACACTGCATCATGCTTCTTTTGTGTGAAAGGTAGACCACTGATAAAATTCATTGTAATGAGATCCCATTTCCACTCAGGTATAGTGATAGGCTATAGCAAACCTGATGGAACCTGGTGCTCTACCTTTACTTGTTGACATGTCAGGCATGTAGTCACATAGTCTACAATGTCTTTCTTCATACCGGGCCACCAATAATAGGACTTCAAATCATGGTACATCTTCGTACTTCCTGGGTGCATAGCATAAAAGCTACTGTGTGCCTCTTTCAAAATGTTTTTCTTTAATTCTTCATCATCTAATACACATATTCTACATTTATAATATAAGCATCCATCTTCCTTCATCTCATATTCAGTCTCTTTTCCCTTTTGAATTTGCCTCATAATGGTTGTCAGCTTCTCATGTTGTTTCTATGCCTCTTGTACTTGTTGTAGCAAATTAGGCTTTACTTGCAACTCAGCTACTATAGCCCCATCTTGTGCCAAGGTCAGATAAGCATTCAAAGCTCTTAAAGCCATCAATGACTTTCTACTGAGTGTATCTACCATAACATTTACCTTCCCAGGATAATAGTCAATAACATAATCATAGTCTTTTAGAAACTCAATCCATCTTCTCTGCCTCAGGTTGAGTTCCTTCTGCGTTAGCAAGTATTTAAGGCTTTTGTGATCTGTGTAGATATAACACTTTTAACCATATAGATAATGCCTCCATATCTTTAATGCAAAGACAATTGCTGCCAATTTAAGATCATGAGTAGGGTAGTTCTTTTCATGTGGCTTAAGTTGCCTGGAAGTATAACCAACTACTTTGCCTTCTTGCATTAGAACACACTCTAACCCATTGTGTGAGGCATCATTGTAGACCACAAAATCTTTCCCTGATACTGGCTGTGTCAACACTGGTGCCTCAGTAAGCATAGCCTTCAGTTTCTCAAAACTGGCTTGGCACTTGTCATTCCAGTCAAACTTCACATTCTTATGTAGCAATTTAGTCAATGGGGCTGCTATCAAAGAAAATCCCTTCACAAACCTCCTGTAGTAGCCAGCTAAACCCAAGAAGCTTCTGACTTTTGTTGCATTCTTAGGTGGTTTCCATTCCACTATAGCTTTAATCTTTTTAGGATCTACTCTAATCCCATCAGGTAATACTATGTGTCTGAAGAAAAAAATCTCATTCAGCCAAAATTCACACTTGGACAACTTAGCATATAGCTTCTTCTCCCTTAGGGTCTGCAACACAATTCTCAAATGCTCATCATGCTCCTTTGGGTCCTTAGAATACACCAATATATCATCAATAAAAACCGCTAAAAATCGATCCAAATGAGAAGAAAAGATGTGGTTCATAAGGTCCATGGATGCTGCTGGTGTACTTATTAACCTGAATGGCATAACCAGAAACTCATAATGTCCATACCAGGCCATGAAGGCTGTTTTAGGCACATCTGCCTCCTTTACTTTCAGTTGATGGTACCCTGATCTGAGGTCAATCTTGGAGAAAACACTTGCTCCCTTTAACTGATTAAACAAATCATTTATCCTGGGCAAAGGATATTTATTATTCACTGTTACTTTAGTCAACTGCCGATAGTCTATACACAATCTTAGTGTTCTATCCTTTTTCTTCATAAATAATGCTGGAGCTCTCCATGTTGACACACTAGGGCGTATAAACCCTTTATCCAGTAATTCCTGTAACTGTATTTTCAGCTCCTTCAATTCTGTGGGTGCTATCCTATAAGGAGCAATTGATATCAATGTTATACCCGGCATTACTTCAATTGCAAATTGTACTTCTCTTTCTGGTGGTAAACTAGGTAATTCCTCTGGAAATACATCCGGAAAGTCACACACTGTGGGTATATTCTAGAGACTAGACCCGCCTTCCTGTTATCAACCACATGTGCCAGGTATGCTTCACACCCTTTTCTTATCAGTCTCCTTACAGCAGTAGCTGATATGGTATTAGACAGAAAATCTATCCTTTCACCCACAATTGTGATTTCTTCATTATTAAGAGTTTTCAGTGTGATTCTCTTCAATCGACAATCAACTATGGCTTAGTGACGTGACAACCAGTCCATCCCCAAGATCACATCAAATTCATGGAATGGCAACTCAATCAAATCAGCTAAGAACTCATGTCCCTAAATTTTTAAGGGACAATCCTTATAGACCTTATTCACCACTACACTGTGGCCTAAAGGGTTAGTGGCCAAGATATCCTGCTCGGTCTCATCTATTTGAACTCCTTTTTCCATAGGCAATTCAATGCAAACATAAGAATGCGTGGACCCTGGGTCTATCAATCCATGAACAGATAAGTCATAAAGTGAGAAAATACCTCGGATCACATCTGGTGCATCCTGCTCCTCCTGAGCTCTCACAGCATAGGCACGCACTGGTGCCCTAGCCTCTGGCCTCTCCATAATCTCAGAAGTAGCTTTTTGTGAACTGCCTACCACCTCTGTCCTGCTAGGTCTCTTACTCCTTTGAACTATAGGGGCAGGTCTCTCAACTTGTGCTGGTGTAGCAAAAATGTCCCTTTGAGGGCAATCTCTCTGATAATGATCTGTGGCCCCACACTTGAAGCTACCACCTGTCAAACGCCAGAACTGTCCTCTGTGCCATTTACCACAATGTGGGCATGCTGCTAATGCTACTGGGGCTACTCCCCTAGGCACCGTTCCTGGAGAATTGGCCACTGATGGAGCTGACTGGCCTCTCCTCGGTGTAAACTGTGATCTAGGCCTCTGTGGTTGACTCTGACTCTATCCTTGGCTCTGAGGTCCCCTGGGCCTCTTACTAGGTATAGCTGTAGAGCTAGACTGCCTTGGCCCTCTCTTAAACTGCCTATCTCTACAGCTCTACTCATTGGTTCTAACCCTCTCAACATTTAGAGCAGCCTCTACCATCTGGGAGAAATTCGTGATCCTCAAAGCTGTGATGTGGAGCTTCACATTGTCATTCAACCCTTCCTCAAATCTACGGCATCTCTCGACTTCTATGGGTACAATCTCTTGGCCATAGCAGCTTAACCGCACAAATTCTTGCTCATACTCTGATACGGTGAGCTGCCTCTACCTCAAATTAATGAATTCCCTTCTTCTGGCTTCAAAGTAGATGTGGCTGATATCCTTCTTTCTGAACTCAGCTAGGAAATACTCCCAGGTCACCATTACTAGCTGTACTGCCTTGGATACCGTGTCCCACCATTGATACACATCCTCTTGCAGAAGGGAGATTGCACACTCCAAACTCTACTCTGGTGTGCAATGTAGCTGCTGTAGGATCCTTTCTGTCCTCTCTAATCAGCATTCAGCAGCTACAGGGTCATCCTCTTTCTTGCCTTTAAAATCCATTGCCCCATATTTTCTCAACTTCTCCAGGTGAGATTTCTGCTGAGGCTGAGCTTGAGGAATGGCTCCTATCATTTGCCTGAAAAATTCCGTCAGTTGCTAAAATAGAGCTTACTGAGGTTGTGCAGACTCTTCAGGTACTTGCATAGCAGGTTTTCCCCTACCTGCATTACCACCCCTAGCTGGGCATCGCTTTTAACCTCTTCCTCTACTGCCCTCTATGATTCAGGGTCCATTCTCTAGCCTAAAATGGACTGGGAAACAGATTTTCATTAGTGTCACCTCGACTCTTAATTGATGCTATGTATGATATACACTCTATGTTTTTTTATCCATCTAGGTCTAGGAACGCCTAAACCGTAGCTCTGATACCACTAAATGTAGCACCCCTTACCCGATCTATAGTGTAGCCGAGCAAGGAATACCACATTTTATGCCGAAAAACCTTTTTCTTAGCTTACTTTATTTGTTATCCATTTTAGGGTTTATCTTTATTTAAATTAGATTATTTTTAAGAGAAGAAACTGCCAGAATTTTCCCTGTTTCATTGATATTTGACCTATTAAAATATTCACCTGTTTAAAAAAAAATTTAAACATGATAAACAATTTAAATTTCATCCTCAACCAAAAGTTTTAGTCATATTTTCTCAATGATCCATATGATCATTTCATACTCATTCATATCATCAACATCCATTGGATTTATTTACAAATATACATAATTATTTACATAAATGTACAAAATTTATTTACAACCAAAAGTTAATTTACAATATGTATCTAATTACAAGTACAAAATCATGCATGTGAGGGCCCCTTGTATTTTACCAAAATATTGAGTGGAGGTGACAATGACTAACTCTACTGTAGACCTATCCCCAATAGTCCCTATTCAATCTCCATTGTGCTTTATCTCCAGTACCTACGTAAGAAAAATCCATTGTGTTAAGCATTTCTACTTAATAGTGTAAGAATAGAATGAAAGTAGAATATAATACAAAAGTAAACATTTCATATTTGTAGTAACATAAAAGAGATGCAATTTCAATTAATTATGAGTTATTTCACATTTTATTGATCTTTAGAAGTAATTGTTTCATTTGGGATCTTTTCTATTCATTTGTTTGTATTCAATCCCCCTTAACTCTTTTCAATGCCCAAGCAACCTATAACAGAACTGACTGGACTAGATACACGGGTTTTACTAGCACTGGATACTCAGTACCTCGGGCTATCATATCATCGGTCATATAGTGTCTACACGGTATGTAATATAATGGCATAAGAGCCAAATAATCACAGATGCAGAATAATCATAACTAACATTGGACACTCGGTGCCTCGGGCCGTCATACCATCGAACATATGAATGTCGGTCAGGTATGCAATGTAATCAGGCTTAAAAGCCATAGGCAGTACTGCTAAACTCGTCCCTTCTTGGCATGCTAATCTATCCAACCCAAAAGTACATGTCTAGGCATACATGGGCAATTTAGCATCTTTAGTCATTCAAAGTTCTTATTATCTCATCATATATATCATTCCAATTATAGCAGGAACATAAGTCCTAATCCCATATTCATAAGGTATATATGTTCATCAAACCATTTATGTTAAGCACAAATCACCATTCAAGTCATTTATGAAAGTTTCATAGATTTCAAAATTGGTACTTTAACTTCCCCCATAAATTTGGCCAAGATACAAAATCATTTAGCCCATGTTTTCTTCATGAAAGTTGTAGGTTTATGTCTTATGTTTAATTTGTCTTTAGAATCACTCAATTTGCATTTTTGTAGCTCAAGTTATGGCCATTTTACCAAAATTGGTTCAGTGACCAATTCTGATTTCAATTCTGTCCAGAACAGGGCAAGTTTCTAAAACTAGTTTATCGGTTTAAGAATCACCCAATTTGCAGTTTTATAGAGTGAGTTATGGCTGATTGATCAACCCTTACTCACCAACTCTAACATTTCCAGATTTTCAGGTTCTCAGGTCAGTTTTGCATTTAACATTTCACGGTTTTACACCTTAGAATTTATGCAAGGTCACCAAAACAAAGTTGTAGGCCTATGTCTTAGGTTTCTAGCTCATTTTGAATCATCTCATTTGGATTTATACAATAAAAGTTATGTCCTGATTACTACACAAGGGTCACAGGGCATTTGGCTAGAATTACAGGGAATTCCAGTTTCTACCTCACAGATTTATTATAGGAATTTGACCCATTTAAAATTTGAACTGGACAGTTTGCTCCTCATGAAAGGTGTTCTATTGTATCTCAGATTTCCAACAAGATAAAAATCACCTCATTTGGAGTTATATAATGAGAGTTATGCCCTAATCATCAAACGAAGGTCAACAGGCCATTTGCTGGAATTCCAGAAAATTTTAGTTTCAGTGTTTGGCATTTTTCTCAACAATTCGACCCATTTGCCCTAGAATTTTAGCCTAGGCCAAAACATAAAAGTTGTAGCTATGTGTCTTAGCTTTAATTTGGTATGTTATGAATTTCACAGCAATTGGATTTGTATAGCTCAACTTATGGCCAATTAACTACACTAGACTCAAGCTATCCAAAATCTGCCTCACTACACAACTCCCCTTTCCATCAACCAATTTGATATCCTCTTAACATACTCCAACAATTAACACATCCAAGAGTCATAATATACACTCAATTGCATCAATTAGAGCATACATAAGAAAATCCCTAATTATAGCAAAACCTAGCTAAAATTCTTAAAACTTCAAAATTAGTGGAGAATCATAACACTAACCTTGTTCCTTAGCTTCTCAGAACCTTCAATCACTCTTCAATTAACTCAAACTTCACTTCCCCCTGTTGAACTACTTCTTGGCAGAATTCTTGCTTTAGATTTTGGTGTGTTCTCTTCACTTCAAAGATGGATATGAAGGTTTCTCTAAGTTTCCAACAAAATTAATGAAGATAGGTAAGTGTTTGGGAGCTTGGATGATGGTGTATCAATGGTGGAAGGAAGGAATTTTGAGAGAAAGTGGAGAGAGAGCGTATGGACGGGAAACATGAAGAAGATGAGTGAATTTTTTGTCCAATAATTGATATATATATATATATATTCATAAATATTCAATGGAAAATTTGTAAATAAGAGGAATGACAATTTTGTAATTATTTTGAAGTTTATAATCATTAAATTTTGACTTTTTAACAATTATATTTAATTTTCATAATCTCAATTAATTAAATTAATCTATCTTCATTAAATTAATAACTCTCATTTTTTGTCAATATTGAATCTCTAAATTTAATTGACAAAGTTTTGTTCTTACCGGGTTTATGTCCGTCTTTCTATAATACCCGATAACTCCTTATCTTCCTTTGCTTTGTGCTTATTTCTTTTCATTTTCTTGGCTTATTAATTCATGAAAATCCCCTTAATTAAGTCTTTAT
This sequence comes from Hevea brasiliensis, assembly GCF_030052815.1. Classification (NCBI taxonomy): domain Eukaryota; kingdom Viridiplantae; phylum Streptophyta; class Magnoliopsida; order Malpighiales; family Euphorbiaceae; genus Hevea; species Hevea brasiliensis. Next base: position 95,168,747 of record NC_079495.1, on the reverse strand, counting down.
TAAGGGTCTTACAAGGCTCTACAAGAATTTAGAGCAGCATTGAACTCACTGTCAGTTCCCAGTGAGGTCACCCATCACTGGTGCTTGTGCTCATTTAACCGATTTCTACTTCACTTCTTTTTTTTTCCTTTACCCTTAATTGATCTTCAATTTATTTATTTATGACTCCTCACTCTAGTATAAGTGTGGTTCTATACATTCTAGCTGTTCGAACAGACCTTAGTCACCAGAATAGTAGAACGTACAGAACTGCCTACAGTGAGGATGTTACACCACCAAATAGGGAGATAGAGTTCTGCATAGATATTGTGCCAAGTACAAATTCCATTTCTATGCCATCTTATAGGATGACACCAGCAAAGCTAAAGGAACTGAAGGAGCAACTACAAGAGCTACTTGATAAGGGTTTCATCCGGCCAAGCACTTCACCTTAGGGTGCTCCTATTCTATTTGCGAGGAACAAGGATGGAACTTTGAGGTTGTGTATTGATTATAGACAGTTGAACAAAGTGACTGTTAAGAACAAATATCCACTTTCTCGGATTGATGACTTATTTGATCAGCTACAAAGAGCAAGGTACTTTTCAAAAATAGACTTGCAGTCAGGTTATCACCTGCTGAGGATCAGAAGTGAGGATGTGCCAAAGATAGCGTTCAGGACTAGGTATGGACATTATGAGTTCCTGGTGATGTCTTTTGGACTCACTAATGCACCAGCGGCCTTCATGGACTTAATGAATAGGGTGTTTAGGCTATTCCTGGATCACTTTGTTATTGTATTCATAAATGACATTTTGGTGTATTCTCGAATCAAGGAAGAGCATATATAGCATCTAAGGATGGTATTACAGACATTGAGGGAGCATCAGCTGTATGCAAAATTTTCAAAGTGTGAGTTCTGGCTGGAGAGCATCTCATTCTTGGGACATGTGGTCTTTAGTAAAGGTATTCGGGTGGACCCTAAGAAATTGAAGCAGTAATTGATTGGCTTAGGCTTACTATAGTCACCGAGGTGTGAAGTTTTTTAGGCCCAGCAGGTTACTACAGGCGTTTTATGCAGAATTTCTCCAGAATAGTAGCTCCTCTAACAGGGTTAACTTGAAAGAATGTCTCGTTCTTCTGGTCAGATGAATGTGAGGAAAGCTTCTAGAAGCTTAAGGACTGTTTAACTATAGCTCCTATTGTAACACCCTCACTTTAGCTAATCCGTGCATTCGACTGTTTAGGTGATTAATGTAGGTCCGGATAGTCGGAATGTCTGGAACTATAATTAGACTAGAGTGAGGAGTCATAAATAATTCAAATAAGTGTAAGAAAAAGTAAGGAAAAATTTTAGAAATGAAATACAACAAAGTTAAATGAGCCGGTGCCCCAATGATGGGTGACCCCAATGGAAAGTTGCTGTCTTCACAGCTAGTAGCCCTAAACCCGAGAGAAATTCCATGAAATTATTTTTAGGACTCCAGAGAAGAGTCATTAAGGTTTCAATGGCATTAGAATGCCAAGAAAATGTTAGGAGAATTTTTTAGATCGGTACAGACAATTTTAGTCCGTTAAGCAAAACGAAGGGCATTTTGGTCATTTTGCCTTCAGAGACAATTTTTGGCCAACTTGTCTAATTAATTAAATAAATTACATGACATAAAATATCAAAAAAATATTGCTGAAAATTTAATAAAAAAATGAGTAGAAAGAAGAAAGGAAAAGAAGAAAAGAAAATGGAATTTAATTAGATTTATGACATGGGATGATGTCATTAAAACCTCTCCCACCAATGACAATTAAACAAAACCATTATAAGAGATAAAAACAAATCAAATAAAGGAAGAAAAAGTGGTCTTCTTCCTCATTCCCACTAGTTGGCCGAACCATGAGTCCCATTTCCTTTCCACCATTTTTTATTTTAAAAGCTTCAATTCCCATCCATTTCTTCCATATTTTTCCTACCTCCAAACACAAAAACTTGATATCTAACCTAGCTAGTGTGATTAGAAGCAAAAGGGAGCAAGGAGATTGAAGATTTAGTGAGAAGAAAAATTGGTAACAAAAGGTTAGTGCACTAACTTCTTCTTTTCTAACTTTAGATATGGTGAGCATGCCTAAATAAGTGTGAATGGCAAGAAAATTTAAAGAAATGACTAAGGACTTAAACTTCTTAAATTTGGCAACCATGAAATCCTTTAGGGTTTAATGTTTTTATTTGATGGAAATTTGTCCCATGATGATGCTTGTTAAGTTGATATGCTTAGGAAGTAGAATGAATTGAGTTTGCACCAATTTGGAAATTTAAAATTAGGGTTAGTGATCATGAATTAGGGTTTTAATTATGTGTTGGTGAATAGAAGTCCTAATAGTCAATTAGAGACCATTTGGCTATATTTGATGAGGAATTAAAGTGATTTATGCCAATGAAATTGAGGTTATGTATGCTGCCTTAGGTGACCTGCAGGGCTGGATGTGAGTCCAGCAGATTTGGGCAGCTGTAACTTGAGTGGTGTAGGTTCAATTAGTGCAAGGCCAATTGAACATGAAACTAGATACATAATGGCACAACTTTGATGAAGAAACCTTGCCCAGAAAACAAACTTAAAATACCCTAAAAATTGACCAAATCTGGGTAACACATAAGCTATCCCTAGAAAATGACTAAATAAACAATGTTTGTTCATTTGGACATAACTTAGTGTAGAAATGTCCAATTGATCTGAATTTTATATCAATGGAAAGCTTAGACAATTTAAAACAACTTTCATGAAGAACACCAACTCAGATTCTAAACTTAACCCATCCGAAATGCTAGCCAAATTCAGGATACCCAATCTGCCAGAACCAGTTTTGCCCAGAATTTCTGGGTAGAGACCAATCCGGCTAGTTATGGTAATTTGGCCATAACTTGAGCTAAAAACCTCCAAATTGAGTGATTCAAAAAGGGAATTAAAGAAGACACATTAAAGAACAACTATGATGAAGACAAGTTAGCTAAATTTTCACTGTAGCTTAGACCAATGGAATAGTAAACATAGAACACAAAAACTAAAAATTTGAAAATACTTTTAGGAGGCTTTGAATTGCAATTGGCAATCAATGCCAACAAATTTAGGACCCAAAATGTGGGGTCTTAGTGCTATTAGAATTAATATACCTATTATATATGAAAAAGTCAACATTTTGAATAAATAGTAATGTGAATAGTAACCCCAATGATATAGGAAATGGCATAATAAATTAGAAAAGCTATTAGGATGGTTAATATAGATAATGTGATTAATGAAATAATTGTATTAATTGTGATCAATATGAATGACATAATGAATGAATAAATGAATTATATTAATGTATGAATGAGACATTAGTTCTCATTATTGTAGAAATGAATAATACTTTGAGTACAATGGTATAGAAGGATAATTGATGTGAATTGCGATCATATGAATAATCAAATGAATGTATAAATTATAATTGGAATTTGTCATGAAATAATGAAGTCATAAAACATAATATATTAACATTTAATGGTACTATGTGCCCATGTATTGTCTAGACACATGTGTCAGATTGGATAGATTGGCATGCCAAAAGGGTATTGTTTTAGCAGTACTGCGTAAGGCTTTATGCCTGTATTCATGGCTTTATGCCCGCACTCATGGCTTTTATGCCCGATTATATGTTATCATGGCTTTTAGCCATACTGATATGTTATCATGGCTTTTTAGTCATTTTGACTGCATACGTGGTTGACGTTCCGCATTTCATGTCCCATTATATGACGGCCCGAGGCACCGTGATGTCCAGTGCCAATGACCCGTTATCCAGTTTAGTCAGCCTGTCATAGGTTACTTGGGCAGTGAAATTTATTGAAATGAGTTAAGAATAATAGCAACTAAAAATATTAGCAATTAACTAAAAGAGTAAGAATATTTAAAATAAATTAGATTAGTAAGAATATTTAAAATAAATTAGATTAGTTATTTAGCAGAAAGAATTGAAATGAATTGGAACGATATTAAAATTTAATTATTATGAAATAATCTGCGATAATCTAGAAATTATTGAATGAAATAATAAAAAGATTTGTAAAAGAGATATAAGTATATTACTACTATGAATTTAGGAATAAATTGCTTCTTAAAAGGAATAAATTAGAACGAAAGATAATTGATACTATAAGTATTATATTAAATTAGATTAAATTCCAGAGTATCCAAAGTATAATCCATTTTCTTTCTTTATTTGTATATTATTTTCTTTATTATATTGTCGCACCACTAAGTAGCAATGCTTAGCTCGATGGATTTGTTTTCTCGCGCAGGTACTGAAGATAAAGCCCAGTGGATATTAGACTTGGATTTTTGGAGTCGGATCTGCAGAAGTGTCAGAAGTGCTCAAGGTTGTCACCTCCTTAGCAATACATGTAGATAGAGCTCACAAAAGTTATTTTATGTATTTTGTGCATTATAATTAGTTATTATGTTGAAATGTAAATTATGGAATTGTAATTAATTTGTATATTATGTAAATTATAAATTTATGTAATTAGTTTGTAAATTATGTAATTAATGGAAATTTGAGAATTTTGATATATTAAATGAGCATGAATGAATATGGATGATAATGAATAAGAATCAAAATGTATGGACACTATCAGAATTGATGAGTATGGATGAGATCTTTATTTGAAAATATTATCAAAAATTTCAAGTAGGTGAATAGTGAACCACGTCAAACAATAATAAAACGAGGGAAACTCCACTGGTTTCTCCATAAAAAAATAATTGATATTAAAATATAACGAGAACAAATTATTAAAAGAATAAAATATGATAAGATAGGGTGGTCCAACACCGAGTGTAACATTTCTTGCTCGGCTACACCGTAGACGGGTAAGGGGTGTCACATTTAGTGGTATCACTGTTGATGGTTAAGGGGTATCACACCTGTGTTGACTTTATTGGTGAATGGAGAAGGGTATAAGTGCACTATGATACTTCTAGAGTTGGGTTGGGGTGTGTCTTGATGCAGCATGGTAAAGTAATGGCTTATACTTTAAGGTAGTTAAAGAAGCATGAGCAGAACTACCCCACTCATGGTATGGAAATGGAGGTTGTAATCTTTATACTAAAAATCTAGAGGCATTACCTATATGGTGAAATGTGCAAAATATACACTGACTATAAAAGCTTAAAGTATATTTTTTAACAAAGGGATTTAAATTTGAGGCAGAGGAGATAGATCGAATCCTACGCAGCTAGTTACATAAGACAAGCAGGAGTTAATATAATGACCTCGTGGCAAAAAGTAGACCAAAAGCTCATAATATCACGGAACTAAGAAGTACAGGTGCTTTTATCATGGAGAAAATTCTTGCTAACGCTTCAATGGCCAAATAGGATCAGCAATGATTTTCGATAAGGTGCATGCAAAGATAGTTATTTCAGAAGGACGTTTCATGAAACATTATATGACAAAAAGTGTTGTCCTCCTCTGTGTTAGACAAAAGTTGGAGAGGCGAGAGTACAAAATTTAGATCTGATGCAGTACACTTCGAAGATGGTTCCTTTGATCAGGGAATGTTTAAAGACAGCTTTTAGTAGGAAGAAAAATTATGCAGATCCCTATGGTTAGTCCTGTGAAAGACTCAATTTGTGGAGGATTCACTTGGGAGTCAGAGTGGGATATGCACAGCAATTACCCATATTTATTTGATGTGTAACTCTGTGTCATTGTTCTACCTCGTGTAAAATTCAAGGATGAATTTTATTTGTAAGCGAGGAAGAATGTAACACTCCAAATTTTTAAATAATTATTTTATGTGTAACTATATGATTTTTTTACTGTTTTGGAGAGCCCAGGAGGGGCCATATGATGTTGATGAGATGTGGTTGTGGGAATTTGAGATTTAGAAGTGTTATTTAAATCTTTTTGCTGGTTGGATAGGTTCTAGGTATAGGAGAAATTTTGCCGAATTTTTGGCAAAACCTTAGGGTTGTCTTTTGATTCTCTATAGCTTTGTTTCAAGATGTTTATTAAAAAATTTTGATATATTGTTTAGGTGAGCCAGGACAGCCTTCTTCCTCCGCCCAGCCACCACAGTAGCTTGTAAAAGTGTTGTGAGTAGATATTTATTTTATTTACAATTTCAATATTATTATATTTCTAGCATGTTCATACATCACTTATATTTATGTAGTTAAACATTAGGCATACCCTATTTTGCATTTATACTTGATGATATTACTTTGGTTGCTATGTTTTGATAATCTGGAGCTGTGTGTGTGAGTTAGTGTGTGTGTGGAGTATATGGGTATGGGTAGGACTACGGATAGACGCGGTTGGAGCTTGACTTGCTGAGACCTGATCCTTATTATGGATAAGTCAGGATAGGCAAGGCTTTTAGTTGATCTCACCGGCCCCCGCATATGGATTATTAAGTGAAAGTCCAGCTCGAGTTGATCTCACTGGCAAGTCTTGGATTAAGAGAGCTGGATAGGGGGATCAGCTCCCCATATATGTATGTGTGAGTATGAATATGACATGGGTGCATGAATACTCCAGATTATCTTTGATGTAACCTGACTTGTTTGCATGACTTATATGAAGATGGTGCATTTCACTTTTAAGGATGCATTAGAATTAGATAGTTATAGAAATTGTAAGTAAAATAAATATTTACTCTCTGAGTCAAACGCTCACTCCTGTTTACTATTTTTCTAGGATACAGGAGAGCCTTATTGTAACTGACCTGTTCCCTTCCTCACAGGTCCACTTATGTTCATTTTGTATAATTTATGTAATCAAGGGAAGTTTTAGAACTCCACATGTGTAGGGGTTATTTAATTTGATTTGAGCTGTAAAAGATTATGTCTCTATTATTTTGAAAATTTGTAAACTTCTTATGGTGCATGTGATGTTGTGTGGATGGATTGGGTATATGGCTTGATTTGAGGGAGCTGAGCTCCCATTTGATCTTATTGTGATTTGTGGATGATTATGAGGATGAGCTGAGCTCCCCAATAGATTGAATTTTTGTATTTACAGGTCGGGTGAGCCAAAAATTTCTCGTTGGATGGTCCATATTATGGCCGAACTCTGTCCAGTTGTTTCCATGAAATTGGGCCATATATGGATTTATGTTTAGGTTAGGAGATAATTGGGCTTACTACGGGCTTTGGGGGCCTTATGCTGACCAAAGTCCTAGTGCAGGTCCGGCCCATGAGATCGGGTCATGACATTTCAATTTTAGTAATTAGCTTAATTGGATGGCTTAATTGACAAAAAATAATTTAAATATTTTCCTACATTATCGATATTAGTAAGTTCTTTCAATTTTTTTTATCAATTTTAACAATTATATATGTTTAAATTTATAAAAATGTCATTTTACTAAATCATATAAAATTTTACTTTAATTAATTTCTTATATATATAATTAGATTTCTTTCTGTTATATTATATACACTTATTTTATGTTTAAATAGTTGATTTTTTTCATTTGTTATGCCTTAAATTTGAGATAAAATAGCGAAAAATGCAAATTAAAATCATGAGTGGAGAGAGAAATTTTAAAACTTAAGATATAACAATATTAGATATATTGTTTAATTATTAAATATTTTTCTATCAATATGAAATTTGATAAAATTAATGAAAATATTAAAATTATTGAAAAAAATTAATGAAATTAAAAGAATTGGCTAGAATTGATAATGACCAAAAAGATATTAATTGTTTTTGTCAATTGATAAATTCAGTTGTTTTAATTAAATTTATTGCTAAAATGAAAATAATATAAAAATTTAGGACCAAATTGATAAAATTATATTAATTTATTCAATAATTTTTAATATTTTCAAAAATTTTAGCCAATTTTATATTGATAGAAAAATGTTTAATAATTAAACAATATATCTAATATTGTTATATCAATTTTTAAATTTTCTTCCTTTTTACTTATACTTCTAATTCATATCTTTCTGGGCACCTAAAGAAGGTCTACAAGTTTTGAATTTTTTAGTCGTTTGACCTTAAATTTTTAATAAAATAATCATTATATATCAAAAAATAATGGTGAGAGAAACAATATAAACTTAATCAAAATCTTTAATAATTTAGTTAATTTTTTTTTGTTACAATTTGTAAGATATGTAAAATATTTTTAATTATAAATAATAGATAATTAAAATTGTATGTTTACTTTCAATTTAAACTAAAACTTTTTACTTTTATCAATTTAATCTCAAATTTTAATATGAATTTAAATTTTTATAATTTGTTCATTGCTATTCAAAAGTATTTAGCTTAAACTGGTTTTTTTAATGAGAAATATGAATTAGTAATAAAAATTTATTTTTTTCCTAATTAGCATGAATGTTATATATTTGTATAATTTCACATATCGGATAACTTAATTGACAAAATTAAAATTTAAGGATTATGTTGAAAAAAATTAAAAGTTTTAACTAATATTAAAAATTTATGTTAATACTTAGATTTTTAATTATTAAATCCTTATTATTTATAATATGTAATATATGTCAATAACATTTATTCTTTTTTATGAATAATCAAACATAAAAATATGAAAAATGAGAAAATTGATATTTCTTATTATAAACAAACTTTTAATTTTACTTGATTAAAAGAATGAAAAGTTCATAATGTTGAATTTAAATTTGCTTGCGTGCTATGATGAAATACTGTTTCAATATATGCTATATATTTTGTGTAATATTTTAAATTTAATAAAATATAATATTATAATAATATTATATAATCAAATAAAATTTTATGCCTAACTCTAAAACTTTTTATATATAAAATTTTATTTTAATATTCATAATTATACTGAGAGCTTTGAAATATCTTATAATTTTAAGTTGAACTTTACAAGGTTGATACAATTATGTCAAGAACCATGAAATTTGTTTGATGTTCATTATACAAATATATCATCTATTCTTAAAGACTAAATGCATATTTTGCCACTTAAGTTTTTTTAAGGTTTTTCAAAGATTCAATTGAGCAATTAAAAATCTTTAAATTTTAATTTACTCAATTAGGGCTTTAAAATTTTTTAACTTAGTTAATTAAGTCAAAATTTAATGATGTAGACCTCATGTAACGTAAATTGGTAATATCCTTTTAATTCTAATATATGAGATTCATCAATCAATAAAAATGTTAATTTTTATATTTTAAGCATTTAAATTTAAAAAAAAATAATCTAAATAAAAATTAAAAAATTTATCAACAAAACATAAGAACAAAAACTATATATCCCATCATAAAATTTAGAAAAAAATCAAAATGATTCCCTAAAATATTAAAACTAGTAACATAATCAACCTCTCTCCTCTCTCTTTTTTTATTTTCTCTTTCAGATCTTTTTTTTTTTGGGCGGCCACCGATGATTTTCTCACTGGTGGCTACCCCTAGATCGATTTTTCTTTTCCTTTTATTATTTTTTGTTAGTTTTTTTTTCTAATAAACTCTTAGATTTGTGTCTATTTGGAATAATTCTGAGTTTCTCTTCTCATATTTAAATTTCTTAGGAACAGATCTGAGGTTCTCTCCCCAATATTAAGAGTGTTATTTCTCCCCATTATTGGGGTTTTATTTTTCTCCCCTTAGTCAGATTTTGTTTATTTTTTTTTCAATATTTAAATAGGCTATTTGGCAATTCAGAATACAGCATGGGTTATTGATTTCTTTTGGTTAGAGACTCAGGTATGGATAATGATCTTCTATCAATAGAGCCTGGTAGTGTGGCTTTTTCCTCATTGATATTTAGTGGTTTAATATCTTCTGTAGGTCACAGAGGTAACAAGTTTTTGAAAGGATAGTATTGCAGAAAATTTTGTTGATTGTCCAAAATAAAAAAGGACCAATTACTACCCGGAAGGATATTCTACTCTATTTAGATACATCTCTAAATAAAATATTTTATTTATTTATATTTGTATTTTTTTTCTCTTATGGAAACATTATGCTACACTCATCTTATCATTCTTATTAAAGAATTGCAAAATTTTATCTAAAAAAAAGACAACATAATCAACAAATCGTCTTATCATGAAAGCAATAAAAACCATTAATAAAAGAATTCATAAATTCTCAAAATCAAAAATTTAAATAATAATATTTTATCATCCAAATGAAAAATATAAAAAGAAAATATATTAAAGAGGTGTACTGCCAAAGTCAATATATAAAGATGCGAGATAACACATATATGAATAACAGCGTTGTCTTGCATAAAGATGCGATAATACATAATAGTGTATAGCTCACCTTACGCATGCAGAAGTTTCCCTTGAAGATCTGTTGGTTGAGGATATTTCTTCGAGGCCCTTTGATGATGGTGTGGGTCTTGAGGATGGCTCCTTTTTTCCTGCAACTAATTCAAAGGAACTCTTAATTACTGCTTGTCCCTTGCATGCAAGTGGGCTTCTCGAAGATCTTATTGTTTGAGCTCTTAAATCAAGATCCTTGGATGACTCCCTCTACTCTTCTATTAATTAAGAGACTTTGGAGAACAAAATCGGTTATGACAACCCCCTCCCCTATAATGTTGATTCTCCTATTATTGGATCTTCTTCCAACCCCCTAGCTGTCATCCCATATGTTCCTATATTTGAATCTGATGAGATGATTCCAGGTCCATCCCATTCCTATCTTCAAGGTCATATTAAAGTTAACAGGCTCCTCAAATAAAGAAAGAAGAAGAGCAAGCTTTTATTAAGATTGTTTGATTTCTCCCCTAAGCTATCTCAAGTGGGCAAAATGAAGAAAGCTTCTAACAGGAAGCAGCAGGATTCTCCAATTACTATGACTTCTAATGTTCCTATGGATGAACCTACAGATAATGATATAAGTCGAATGAATTCTCTTCCTTCCTATCTTTAATGTCCTATTAAAGTTAACCGACTCCTCAAACAAAGAAAGAAGAAGAGCAAATTTTTATCATAATTGTTTGATTTCTCCCCTAAGCTATCTCATGTGGACAAAATAAAGAAAGCTTCTAATAGGACGCAGCATGATTATCCAATTATTATGACATCTAATGTTAGTACGAGTGAACCTGTAGACAACAATATAAGTCAAATGAATTCTCTCCACTGAAGCCCTAAAATTGGTTAAATGGCTAGCCCTTTTAGCTTGGTTTCCTTTGATGACACTTTTCCTTTTAACATTGAGGAAGAAACTTATAGAACTTTGGTAATTGGCAATGACCTTAGATTATCGTTTATCACATGGGATGATGAAGTGCTAAAGGTTTTATCCAGGCAAATTCAAGAGGAAATTACAGCCCTTAAGAACCTCATATGATTTGATGATTTCGAGTTGTTTGCAAATACTTTCCTTTTGGCCTCGTTGTTGTTTGTTGACTGGGTTGTGTCTAGCCTCCTTTGGGTGTGGTGGTCAGTCCTATTCTTTTTGTGTTTGGTGTCTTTTGTCTTGGTTGGATGCTTAGTTGGCTTGCTCTCTCTGTTTTTTAGTTTGAGCTTTCTGTATTATTGGTTAGCCCTCATTTGTTTGTGTTCTGTTGCTTAGCTTTGTATCTTGTATGTGTTTGTTATTTTGTCTTAACGTCTGTGCTTGGCTCTGATCTGGGTATGAGTTTTGTGTGTTTTCTTCTTTTCCCCCCTCTTTTATTAATATAATTTTTCTTTGCTCATAATATATATATATATAAACTGCACTATCATTTTATACATTTTATTTGCTTTTTTATCTTTTGGTTACTAAAGAGCATATATTAGATAATTCCCCACTGCTAACCGTTGATATAATACTTGTGGAGTAGACATTAAAGCATTCCCATTCTTCTTCAAGGATAGGAGTATACACCAAGGGTTTGTTTGGATGGGGATAACTTGGCTACTAAAAAAGTTTAGGATCTATTCACTTTGATAAAACTAGAGTAATTTTCTGGAAAAGTTTTCTAAGAAAACTGAAAAACAAATTTTTATACTCAAATGTGCCAAGTTTCCAAATAAAGAGCTAGAAAACTAGTTTTTCAATGTAACTAAGATTTAAAAAACAGATTTAAGTTGTTTTCAACTGTTTTTCTTTTATAATAAAAGTCTTGTTTTCTAACATTTTTCCAAATACAAAACAATGATTTTTCTATAATAAAAATTATACCGCAAACTTTTTGTAATTAAAACTAAAAAATAATTTAGGTAAAAATTTATTTATAATGATAAAAATATTAATTATATTATGATAAAATAAATAAATAAATAACACATACTAAAATAATTTTTATAATAAAATGAGTTTTAAATATATTTTGTAACAATTTACTTTTCAATCAATTTGGCTTCATGCCCGGTCGTTCAACTATGGAAGCGATCTTTCTCATTAGAAGCTTGATGGAGAAATATAGAGATGTGAAGAAAGATCTACACATGGTTTTTATTGATTTGGAGAAGGTTTATGATAGTGTTCCAAGAGATGTCTTATGGAGTGTGTTAGAACAAAAGAGGGTATCTATTAGGTACATACAAGTGTTGAAAGATATGTATGAAGGAGCAAGTACTATTGTGCGCACAGTGGGAGGGGACACAAGAGATTTTTCAATCTCAATTGGATTACACCAAGGATCAGCTATAAGCCCTTACCTTTTTACATTAGTTTTAGATGAATTGACGAAACATATACAAGATAGTATTCCTTGGTGCATGATGTTTGCGGATGATATTGTTCTGATAGATGAGACACGAGAAGAAGTCAATAGAAAGCTAGAGCTTTGGAGAAGTACTCTAAAGTTAAAGGGCTTTAAGTTAAGTAGAACGAAGATAGAATACATGCATTGCAAGTTCAATGAAGGCCAAACTGGTGATAGAGAAGGAGTTAGTTTGGATGGAGTGGTACTGTCCCAAAGTAATCACTTTAAATATCTCGGCTCAGTCCTTCAAGTAGATGGGGGATGTGAGGAGGATGTTAGTCACAGGATTAAAGCCGGATGGTTGAAGTGGAGATGTGCCACGGGATTTTTATGTGATTGCAAGATTCCTAATAAGTTGAAAGGAAAATTTTACCGTACAGCCATACGACCGGCTATGTTATATGGTAGTGAGTGTTGGGCACTGAATGAGTCATATGCGTCTAAGATAAGAGTTGCAGAGATGAGAATGTTAAGGTGAATGAGTGGCCATACTAGACTAGATAAAGTCCGTAATGAGAGTATTAGAGAAAAAGTAGGAGTGATGCCAATTGAGGATAAGTTGAGAGAAGGGAGATTGAGGTGGTTTGGTTATGTGAAGCGTAGACATATGGAGGCTCCAGTTAGACAAGTAGAGCACATTTGGTTAGAAGATAGAAAGAAAAAAATGGTTAGACCTAAATTGACTTGTAGGAGAGTAGTACAACATGACCTAGAAGCATTACACATTTCTGAAGATTTAACCCAAAATAGTTTAGAGTGGAGAAAGCGAATCCATATAGCCGACCCCAAATTTTTGGGATAAAGGCTTAGTTGAGTTGAGTTGAGTTATAACAATTTACTTCTTTTAATTATGAAAGATATGAATTTTGTTTAATTTTTTTAAATTATAAAATTCTTTTCTATTATTGGGAACTGAATGCGTTTTCCATATTTTTCCTTATTTTTCATGGAAAATAAAAATTCAAATTTTCTTAGAAAATAAAAATTCAAATTTTCTTAAAAAATGAAAAATGGAAAATAGAAAATTATTTCCAAAAGTAAACAAGTTTTTAGGAAGTGTGACAAAGTGGCTATCGAGATCTTTTTTCTCTTTGGACAAAAGTTTTCTTTCCTTAGGTTTCTAAGACCTCGTTCTCTGTTGCACCTTTGGTAGCCTCCCTCTGCCCCTCTGGGTAAGGGGAGGCTGTCTGCTTCTCCCTAACCAGTGTGTGGGTTTCCTCCCCCACTTGGGTGGATTGTAGAAAATTTTTGTTGGTTTTATGAATAGTCAAGCTTAAATGTTGAGGGAATATGTGTTGCTGTTGTGGTGGAGCTCTTGTTATGCTTTGTTTCTATGTTTTCCTTGCATTTGTGTTATGTTGTTTTGTAGGATATTTTCATAGCTGTGTCTTCTTTTTTTATTTGCTTTTGGGTTGTGGCTTTACACCCCTTTCAGACATGGGTTCTGAGAAATAACTGAGCATTGGTGGATCTATCTATTAAAGTAGCGTATGGATTAGAAGTTGGTGGTTTCTTGTAGGGTCGACACCAATAATATGGTTGGTTTGGAAGGCATGATTGGGGCACTAAAGAGCACCTCCACTTCATCCCTCCTCTGATCATAGTGGCGTTAGTTATCCTCAGCTTGTTGGTTCTTTGGTGCACAGGTCTTTCATCTTTCTTAACCCAATAGCAAGACCTAACCTTAGCTCAAAGGTTTTACTACATGGTGTGTATTCTGGTTATTTTGTTGCAAAAAGCAGAGGCCGATAATGTTTTTCAAATGGTGCGGCGTCCATCAGAAGTGTCTCTTTGATGATGTGACGTATGTGTTGCTACTGGTAGGTTCCACTTATTTTCCATAAAGGAAGTAAATTCCCCTACCTAATCTAAAGAACTTCAAGTTATTGAGCATCTCTTAATTCCAATTTTACCCTTCTTGCTTTTCCCTATTGAGTGATTGGACAAAGATTAGTGGGGAATTGAAGGGTAGTCATGTCCATTAATGGGGCAGTAGTCCATGAAAAAATTTCCACGGTCTTATTTTATATTTAATATGCATTCACGTAAAAAAAAATTAATTAAATTAGACCCAAGAATTTTTATTATATTTATTGATAAAATTTTTTACTATATTTTGTTTATTATTATGTATAAAAAATTTATATGCGGATTATTATATGAGTTGAGTGTTTGGATAGTATAAAATATGCTTTATTAAATTGAATATTTTAAATACTATACTTATATCTGAAGTAGGGATATAATTTATGTCTAGGAATGGAACTAGACCGTTTAGATCAAGGGGCTAAGAGTAATAGTGACAATGAAAATTTTGAATATTTTATAAAAAGTTCAATTGATGAATTTTTTTTAATTTTAAAAGTCACAATTATAATAATTTAGAAAATATGAAAATTTCAAGAGTTAATTGAAAATTAAATTTAAAAAGATTAAATAAAGATAATAATAAATAAAAATTTTGCAATGTTTGGTGGCCCATCCAACAATAAATCTAGGTCCCTTCTCATTTATGCCATTTCTCCTGTCACTTCCTATTAATATAATTTTATTTCTTAAAAATTAAACATATCAATTAATCAAGTTTAAATTATACATATACTTCTTAGAAAATAACTTCCTTGAAAATATACTTTCTGAGAAGTTTACTAACTAGGATATTTTAAATCAAACGAGTTCTTAGTCATTACCCATGATGTTTGTTGATATCCTTTCTCTATCATTGCCTTAATTAGATACTCATTGTATATTTTCATACTTGATAGTTCTATATTTATCGTTTCATACAATAAAACATAAATAATAAATATATGATGCATCAAATAAATATATGCAATTTGAAAGTTAATTTTACTACAACATATATATATATATATATTTGAAATGGCATATAATTTATATTTTTATTCTAAATAAATTTATAATTTTTTAAGTAACAACGTCCATTTAAATTTAAGCACTTCCCTAACAAATTTAAGAAATTTGCATTTGTCAACATCTTTAACTTTTGCTAAACAAAATCAAGTTGTATTATTTGAATGTAAAAATGGGGTTTTTACAAATAATACAATTTCACTCTTACAGTGAACACTAATCTATCTATTTATATATAAAGTAAGCTGAACTTTTCCGCGTGTGGAGATTCCTAAAAATAGTTTGACTTGCTAATTATTGATTATTATTATTTTTTTCTTTAATATTATTATATTAATATTTTATTTTTGCATTAATAATTTAAATTATATTTAAAATTAATATATATTGTAATTTATGTAATTAATTAGTAAAAAAGTAATTATTTTTGTAATAATATTGATTATCATTCAATCATTATAATTATTACTGAAAATAAAAAATAATTTAGTTTAGTACAATAAATTTTTTTTGATAAGCTAAAATTTTATTAATAAAATAAGAACCAAGAAAAACTCAGCTTGAGACATCTAGCTAGACCCATGTCAGCAGATTTACCCACGTACGCCCAACCCAGAAAAACCAAGCTAAGTGAAAAAATCTGAAGAAACAATGCACAAAAGGAACACAAAATTCAACAGCAGGACAACAAAATTGCCCAAAGGCTTGAAACAAGAACAACGAAATTGCCCAAACCATGACAAACACCAAGCTAAAATATGCACACTAATTACAATCAAGAACAAAAGTATACTTCAGAGGCAAGAGACACCCAAGAGCATACAATTCCATAAAAACCAGAAAAAAAAAATAAAAAATAAAAAAAAAGAGAGAGAGAGAGAGAGAGAGAGAGAAAAGGAAGAAAATCAAATGCACCAACAGGTTCAACAAAGAGCCATTAGAGAAATGCAACAAAATCCTAAGACCTTGAGTTACCCTCCTTTGCTAAGTGATCAGCGAGATGATTTGCTTTCCGAAGAGTATGTATAAAGTGTTAGTAGTATGCCTTAGAGCATATCATTTAGTATGTATCTTGTATGTGTTTTATTAATAAAAATACATACATTGATATTTTGTTAGAAATTCTATTCTTAAGTTGTTAAGAATATGAGTGACAGTATTTCTAGTACAAAGTATCATAAATTGGTTCACAATCGAGGATACTTCACAATAAGGACATGACTTATCCAGAAAGATTGTAATCATGTTTGTTCCCAAGTTATTTATATGAGATGTAAATAAGATGGAATGGTGATGCCATATAACAAACATGATAGGCACTTATGCATTATAAGTAGGCCGAACCAATGACACTTATGATAAGTACGTGGAGTTTACTCTTGTCAATGCATTGTCATAAATCATATCAGTGCATATAATCTTTAGACTTGAGATAACACAATTATCTTGTATATAGGTGGTTTGAGTTTGATACTGCTTTCATACTTGTATTGTGTATGGGTATATGGGCATGTGTTGGCTCCTACTAGTTATATATGGAGGTAGGTGTTGATCAAGATGGAATCTGTTACCCTAAGTAAATAGGGATAAAATCCTATATTCATTTAATTGTTCTTGATGTTTCAAGTTCCTGGCCAGGACAGACAGATTTAATCAGAAAAGAGTTTCTGATGAGAAAATCTTTTTAATCAAGAATTGAAATTAAAAGAGAATATAATATTCATAGCAAATGGGATTTGACATAAACCATGACTCCAGCTTAAATTGGGATTTTGTAACAGAGAGATTCTATTGCATGGTAACATATAATTATAGGTTCATTCAAAGGTATTCCTTGTTACTGATTGGGTGCCCATGGCATGCTATGCTAGGTGTCAACTATGGTCTATGAGATGCCTAAAATGATTTAGAGAAATCATTTATGATAAGAAAGAGTTCTGATGATATTAAGAGTTAATATCATATCTCATTGCCAATTAGTGATGAGCCTAGTGAGTCACACATATACACAAGTAATCACCAAGTTAAATGTGATTTAATTGATTAATTAAAGAGTTTAATTGATTAATTAAATAGGTTTGGTTTGCAATTAGATTGCAAAGTCCCTAGCATGACTTGAAACCAAATCTAGGTTATCGGATGTATAGTATAAGTTAAATTTATATTTAAAGTATTTAAATATGAATTTAATTATGAGAAATTAATTAATAAAGATTAATTAATTAATTTATATTTGATATAAATTGATTAGAAGAGGAGAAATAATTATTTTGGGTTGAGAATTCAAAATTAAAACACAAGGGTAATTTGGTCATTTCACAGGGTGACATGTGGCACCATGAGATTGTGACACATGGCACCATATAAGTTTGCCATTTTGTCTTCCTATCATGCAAGGTGATCAAAGTCAAGATTAAATCTAGCTTTGACACTTGACTTAATGTGATTAGGTCAATTAATATTAAGATGCAATCAGGTGATGACATGTGGCAAGGGTTTTAAGTGATGACCTAATTATATAAAGTGATGTTATGAGAAAATAAAAATCAGCCACTCTTCTTATTTTTTCCCTCAAGTGTGTCGCCACCTCTATGTTCTCCTCTCTTCTTCCTCTTCTCTCATCAATTCAAAGAGAATTGCCCAAATTCTTTTGAATTAAAATTGCTAGAAATTGTTTCTAGTGTCCTATACACATCTATAACCTCTCTAAAAATAAATCCCTAATTTCTAATTGGTTGGCAAGGCTTAAGAAGCTGGTTTAGGGGCTGCCCATTGGTGATCTTGGTGTGGACAAGCTAGAGGGACAACTCTTGGGGGTCTTAGGTGCTTTCCAAAGGTACGAATTACATCTACAGTACATTAAAAGATTAGTGCACATATTATTATTTTAATCTAGGGTTCTAATGAATTAATTTGTTAATTCAAAATCTTAAATGGTAAATGTAGATCCTAATACATATTAAAAGAGTTTTAATATGCAATTGAACATTGAAATCAATTAGGTACATAATGGATATGGCATGATGCATGAAACCCTAGAAGAAATTTTTGAATTCAATGTTCTAATCTAACAATTTTCATGCTTTCACTCCTTCAATAAAGGAGACGTTGGGTAGCGAAGACCTAAAATTAACAATTTCATTTAACCATTTGTTCAAGAGCTAAGGACGCAGAGAGGAACCTGAAATCCATGAAAGAACGATCTTTGAATCCATTTCCAAAATCACTTGATCAGAGTGCAGCAAATAAGGGAGGTCCTTAACTGAAATTGACAAAGCTTATGAATAGCTAGGAGTTCAGCTTCACTTGAATTGACAGAACCAATCGAACAGGAGAATTAACACTTAATATTTCCATTAGAATCCTGAAAGGCTCCACCTATCCCTCCTCAGCCTGGATTCCTAATAGCAGAACCATCTGTCTTCCATTTGTAGGAATTGTTTGGAAGGGCGGACCATAGTAGGGGAGGTCTTTGAGTTTTCTTTATCACCCATTTCTTGATACCTTCAGCTCCATGAACTAATTGGAGGCTCGAGTAAGGAAAGTCTCCTTGCAGATTTTGCATCCAAATTGATGCCCGAAAAAATACTGTGCAGCAAATAGAAATATGACAAGGATGTAATCTATTAAAAACAACATCATTTCTAAGTAGCCAGATAAACCATAGTGCTGCGAAAAAAAGACAAACCCAAAAAATCCATTTGAAATTTCCTAGATGCTAAAGCTTTCCACTGAACAAAAAGTGAAGATACATTTTTCAGGCATGCAGAAATTTGTGCCCCACCAAGAAATGAAGAAGTTCCAGATTTTCGTGGCAAAAGAGCAGTGAAGAAGCACATGATTAGTGGTTTCACCGAAAGTCCCACAGAAGGGACAGAAATTCTGCGCTATAGTTACCAATCCGATACTGAATAGCCAATCCCTAACAAGGAGACGTTGCCTGCAAGCTAACCAAGTGAATAGTTCGACCTTCGTGGGAGCAGATTTAACCACAGATCAGGGATATGAGGGGAAATTGATGAGGTAAAGTGAACTAAAGTCCTGTACAGGGACTTAACAGAGAAAACACCATTTGAACTCCGTTTCCAGATAATTTTGTCATTTCTAAGAGGGCAAATAGGGCTGTTATTAATGAGGTCTAACAAAGTCTGAAGGAGCTGCAATTTTCTGCCAAAAGGGTATCTAATCCAAGATAAATTCCAAACCCATTTGCTCCCATTTCATGAGCCCAGAGATGCAATGGTAGCATCTTTGTCCTGGGAGATGTTGAAAAGATCCAGGAAAGCATCTCTCAAAGGTATTTCCAAAATCCAGGGGTCAGACCAAAATGAAAAGGAACGACCATCTCCAATACAATATCCAATGTTAGATTTAATAACATTAGCAATGAGATCATTTGAAGCAAGAGTTGATTGAATATTCTGCCATATTCTTGACGTATGACAGTTAGTTGACAACTGAATTTGATCAAAACTTTGTGCCCCACATTTGCTGAATGTCACTGAATGCCAAGTGGATTCACTCTCAGCCTGAAATCTCCACAACCACTTGAACAATAAAACTCTATTATGAAGCTTCAAATCTAAAATTTCTAGCCCACCATCTTTTTTGGATGCAACAATCGATGAGCAGTTAACCAAATGTAATTTATGAGCACCATTGCCACATGTCGCCTCTTTGCTAGGGATTTTGAAGATTGACAAATAGTAAAGGGGCAAAGAGGAAAGGCAAGCCTTAATTAGGACCATTCTACCCACTAGAGAGAGAAGCCTCCCTTTCCAAAAGGCTAGCTTTTGCTCCACTTTTCTGAATGATAGGCCTCCATGCTGAGGTTCTTTTAATATTTTTACCCAATGGCAATCCCAAATACACCAATGGAAGAGTACCCACCTTGCACGATGCAAATTTTGCAGCCATTCTAACCCGAGATTGCGATACATTTATGCCAACTTGCATGCTTTTGTGCAGATTGACTGTAAGGCCTGAGAATGAGGCAAAACATCTCAACAGTTTAATACTATAATTTAATTAATTTAATTTAAAAAATTATCATCTCCTTTAGTAAATTTTTTTTTTGTTTTAATTTGTTGTAGCTATTTCAAAATAATTTCAAAGATAATAATAATAATAATAATAATAATAATAATAATAATAATAATAATTTAAGGCCATTTTTTTAGACAATGGCCAATGGATGATCAGTCATAGCAATTGAATTGGGAAAAATTATACAATGAAACGGTTATATCTTGTCAGCATCTTATATGAAATGTCAGAGCAATAAGAGATTGACAAGTATACAAATATAATTAATAAAATTTAAAAAAAAATAACTACCTGGTTGTTATAATTTTTTTAGACTCACCATGTATATGGGTTTATTTATTATTAGTTTGTCATTCCATGCAAGCTGTCCTACATGGAATAACCAATGTACTGTATAATTTGTCTTGAATTGGACGTTTGCCAATAGCATATGTTTTTCAAACTTAACGGCCAATTTTAATGGCCAGTTTAATAGGAAATGTTTTTTATTAAAATTATTTATTGATGAAATTAAATTTATGTTTAATGGTAATTTATGTAATTATTTTATTTAAAAGATAGGAACATTATTTTATTTACAAAAACAATTTAAAATTTACTGATGCTATCGATCAAATAAACTGAGTTACACTAAATTACTACCTAATTTGATAATATTACAAATTTGGACTATTTTAACATTTGATTCATTGACCAAATTAATGTACACATTCTATTTTTTTATTTGATTCCAGTTAATATTTCTAATTATTTTTGTTTATAGTCAAATTTTTGATATAATTCTATTTTTATGCAAAAGAATATTATTATTTAACTAAAATAAGAAAATAAATCAATTCAAAAAAACAAATAAAAAAGAAATGGAAAAAATGACTGCTAACCCTTATGGTGAATACTTGAAAAGTATATTTCAACTTTTTAGGAAAAAATTACACTAACTATATAAAATAGTATAGATTGTGTATTTGGGTAACTTAATGTAAGTTGACTTTATATTAATTGACTATAATGTAATATTATTTTTTTATTATTTTAATTTAATTTATAATTTGTATCAATTCAACTCTTTTTTACAAAAAAAAAAATTATTTTAATTTGATGTGCTTAATAAAGTGAGAAAAGTAAAATAATAATTAAAAATAATAAGATTTGTGAATTAAAACCAATAACTCTTGAAAGAAGCAATATAAATAATCAAACAAATTAAAAAGAGAATTTAAGAGTAATTAGATGAAAAAAGAATGATTAGTGAGAAGGAAAAATTTTATGTATGTCAAATGATAGAAAGTATAACTATTTATAAGCAGAGAGATAAAAAAATTCAGATCAGATTTAATTAGGTTATTAAATTATTGTTAATTAAAAAAGTTACTTTTTAATTGAAAATATTTTAACATTGTTATTTAAAATCTTAAAACTCTAAAAAGTTAGCCATAAACTTTAGCCAAATAAGTTAGTAGTTGCTATTAAATCAATGACCTTAATGGCTATAAATTATTCTTTGTTTATAATAATAATAATAATAATAATAATAATAATAATAATAATAATAATAATAATTTTTTCATGATTTAATGAAATATTAAACGTATTAGATAAATACTAAATATAATTGTAGTCAATGTGTTTAAAAATATTGTACTAAAATATTCTACTAAACAGTTTTTATTTTCTTTTAAAGCGAACATAGGTCTTGATTTAGTAATTATATATTACAACTGTTTAGAAAATACAGAAAAAAAAAATTAATATTGACTTTTCTCTTTTTAAAAAAAAATTAATAGATATACTATCTTTAATAATTAGAAATATTTAAAAAATTTTAATTATTAATTTCTCACAAAAATTCAAATATCCCCTGATACTTTATTCTAATTTAGGGCAAATATTTTAAAGAAAATAAAACATTCAATCATGGCAATAACTAGAGAGTCATGATAATATTAATTGAATTTTGAAATTAAACGTGTTGAGTTGGTAAATTATCAGTCATTAAATGCTAAATTCAATTGCAGTAAATGTGTTTAAAAATATTCCACTAAATAATTTTGATTTTCCTTTAAAGTAAATTTGGGTTTTGATTTTCCTTTAGGGAAAAATTATCATCTATAAATGCAATTTAAAATTGGCATTCGGTATAAATATGATAGATTTGAAAGTTTATATGATAGTACCAAAAGAAACCTACTAACTTTATATATAGATATATATATTTTAAAGATGTAATATTATAAATTAATGGCTATTTTTTAAAATTAATTATCATTAGTGATTTTTTATTATTATTATTGTTGTTGTCATCATTGTCGTCTTTTAAATTATTTTTTATTTTAAATTATTATTATTATTATTACTACGACGATGATGAAGGGTGGTATGTGGTAAATAATATTTTTTATAAATAAATTTATAAATAATTTTTAAATATTACATTTAATAATAAAAGGTTTTAATTTTTAAAAAATAAATTAAAAAAATAATAATTTAAATCATAAATATTAATAAGGTTATAATTTAAATAATAATAATAATAATTAAAAGAGAAATAAAAAAAATTAAATAATAATTAATATAAAAGAGAGTTATTTATAAGAGTGATGCATAGCAAAATCTTTAAGGAAAGTGACACGTAACATTTAGGGGTGAGTATTCGGTTCGAACCGAACCGAACCGAACCAAATTAAATTATAAAAATCAAATTTTAAATTTTAGAAACCGAACCAAACCGAAATGGGTGAAAAACTGAATCGAACCGAATCGCTCTATTTCGGTTCGGTTCGATTTAAACCAATTGGTTTTATTTTTTATTGATATTTTAATTTAGACTTGATTTTCAAGTTATTTGGTCTAATTTTGACTTTGGTTTGAATCTAATAACCATTAATCAATGAAATTAAACAATTAATATATATATAATTAAATATAATTCATAAATTTCCCATAAAAATAAATCAATTCAAAAATCGATTCAGTTCAATTTAGTTCGATTTGAATATATAAATTACTATTCAGTTCGGTTCGATTTAATCGATTTTTTTCTCTTCAAAACCGAACCGAACCGAAATAATCAAAATTTTTATAATGTAAAACTGAACCGAACCGATTGAATTTTAAAATCGAATTGATTGAACCGAATTAATTCAGTTCGGTTCGATTTTTCGATTTAAATCGAATTCTGCTCAACCCTAGTAACATTCTCTTGGGAATCCTTACTTTATATATAGATTATATTAATTTTTAACAAATACTTTTATTATCATTACATACTTTTTTATTTAATTATAAAATATAGTCAATAATTTAATAATAATATTTAAATTTAAAAATAACAACTCAATAAAATTTTTAATATTGATATATTTTAATATAAACTCAATATTATATCAGAATAAATTTAATAATGGGTAAATTATATATATATATATATATATATATATATATATATATATATATATATATATATATATATATATATATTTTAATAATTATTAAATTTATTTTTATATGAAGGTGAATTTATAATAATAACACTTTTTAAATATTACAAATAAGAATTTAATGCGTTAGTTATAATGCTGTTATAAATAATATATTTATTAGCACATTCGTTAGTATCTTTAATTTCTATAAATAATATTAAAATACAACATAAATATAATATTCCTATATAAACCTTTACGGTTTAACAATCCCTTCCCCCATTCTTTATATCCAATTTCTTTATTCTATTTCTATGCGTAAAAAGTCCAATAACTCATAGTATTTCATATATAATTAATGGCGAATTTCATGTTCATTATGAGAAATAAAAAAAAAATAAAAAATTCAAAATAGCAAAAGATTTAATATATGCCTCATAGAATAATTTATTGCGTAAATTATTCACTCACACTAGATAATAAGAGAAAAAGAAATAATCATTAGAGAGACAAAGATTTCATGTGGTATAATAATTAAAATGTTCAATTTAATTTTTATATTGGGAAAGTTAAATTTAGTTTATTTTTACTTTTTTATCTAATTTAATTTAAAAATTTTATTTAAACTCAATTTAGTTTAAAATTTAAAATTTATAAGCTAAATTTCTTTATTTTTTTATTTAAATAAAAAATCAATAAAGTCAATTTGTTGATTTTAGAATTAAATTTATTAATTTCTTGATTTAAAATAAAAAATTAAGATATTTAATTTCTTGATTTTTGTAAATTTTTAAATTAAATTGAGATTAAATTAAAACGTTTAAGCTAAATTGAATAAAAAATTAAAAATAAATTTGTTTATATTCATGAAGCCACTTGTTATTATTATTATTATTATTATTATTATTTGAAAAAATATGTCAAAAGGCTACAACTTTGCCCAACTCTTTAATTTGTATTTAGGCTACCCTCCCAAACAGTAAAAGATTACACTGACCCATTCCATTGGGATTCCTATCCTAAACAGGAAGTAACAAATCACTAAGGAAAACAAAATCTCAATGACAACACGGCCGCGTTATTTTTTGGAATTGAAACTTCATATCGAACGATGTCAACATGGCCATGGCATGTTACATGGTCAGGCCATGTATTATGGACAAAAATCACTCGAAGTATACAACGTCAATATGGTCGTGAGATTTCATATGCCCAGGCTGTATGACCTTTTAGATCTGAAGCTTCTGTACATGGCAGGGCCTTGTCTTACTTGCTTCACACGGCCAGGGCATGTAACGTGCTGCCTTCACATGCTTTAATGTGTTCATTCTGTTATACAGTACGGCAAGGGCATTGGCCCTGCGCCCCAACCGCCTTTTGATGAAAATTAACTATATTTTCTCGTAATTAGGAATCACAAATGTTTTCGTACTCGATCAATTTTCTTCTACCTCTGTATAGTATGGAGCAGGGATGAGGAGACCTTTGTCTCATCTTGAATTTTTATAATTAACTCTCGTATAATAATGTATTATTATTTTTATTAAAAATAATTTATTTTTTTATATATTTAAATATTATAATTTTAAATAAAAAATAAATATATTATTAAAATTATATTTAAAATTTATATTTTTAACTTATAACTTATTTTTTATGTAACGCCCTCAATTTAGGTAGTAACGCCCTCAATTTAGGTAGTTATAACTGTTCCGGCGACTAACATCTGTCTGGACAGCCAGGATGACTCGAACTACATTTAAACTAGAGTGAAGAGTCATAAATTGATTGAATAAAGACTAAATAAAATCAAGGAAAAATAAAAGAAATGAAGTGCAAATGAGTTAAACGAGCCGGAGTCACAGCAATGGTTGACCTTAACGGAAAGCTACTGTAAAGACAGCTAGCAACCCCAAACCTGTGGGGAACCCTGTGAAATAATTCCTAGGACTCCGGTGAAGAGTTATTGAGGGTTCGATGACCATAAATTTGCTAAGAAAACACAAGGAGAATTAAAACAATAGGTACAGACAATTTTAGCTTGTTAAGCTAAATAGAGGACATTTTGATCATTTTGCCTTTAGAGACGATTTTTAACTAACATATCCATTTAAGTAAATAAATTATATGGCTTAAAATATGAATTAATATTGAGGAAACTTAAATTAAAAATGAGTAGAAAAAAAAATAAAAGAAATGAAAGAAAAGAAAAATTAACATTTATGACATAAGTTTATATGATGTCATAATGACATCATAAAAGAGATAACCAATGGGCAATTAACACACAATTAAAAGGGATAAGGAAGAGTTTAAAATGAGACAAAATTCATTAAAAATAGTCATCTTCTTCATTTTGGCTTCCATGGCCGATTCCCTCTTCTTCCATGCTCTTTTTATTATTTCATTTTTTACCTTGATTTTCCCTAAGTTTTCTTCCATAAAACTCTAAACACCCTTCACAAAAATCAATCCCCACATCAAGAGGAACATTTTGATGGTCATAAAGTGAAGAAAATTCAAAGTTTTAATAAGCCAAGAAAGTGGTCAAAGAGGTTAGTGCACTAATTCACTTCTCTTTCTTTTATAAACATGAAAAGCTTGCTAAATTAAGTTAAATTGACATGAAATTAAAAGAAATTCATGAGGATATGAAGTTACTAAATTTCGGCAGCCCTAGAATAAGAATGAAATTGATGGTTTGATAGTTTTAAATTGGTTAGGGAAGTTGATTAATAAAGTTTAATATGTTGGGAATTGACTTGCATGGGTGTACGCTTGATTTGAAAATATTGAATTAGGGTTTGATCATAAATTTAGGGTTTTTGTGTAATTGTTAGAGATTGACTTGTTGAGATTGATTGTTGACTAATTGAAGTGCTATGAATGACAAATTGTAGTATGGAAGTAAGGAGGAATGAATATTGAGAGTGCTTCTCTTATGCAGGAAATTCAAACTTATGAGTTCAGTGTCTTATTTGAGTTATAACTGAAGTTGTATGACTCTAATTAGTGTGAGGCCAATTGAAGGTGAAACTAGACTCAAAATACCCTATTTTTTATGAAGAAACCCTATCCAAATTCTGTCAAAATCCTAGTCAATTTACTGTCCCAATCCGGATATCCAAACACTAAACCCAGAAAAATGACCAAATGAACAGTACGTATTTATTTGGCCATAACTCCCTCTAGACAAGTCCAAATGACCTGAATTTTATATCATTAGAAAGATTAGACATAGGACTACAACTTTCATTAAGAGCCTCTAATCAAATGAAATTACTGACCCAATTTAGGTCACCAAACTGACCAGAATCAATTCTGCCCAGAATTTCCTGGACATTGACTATTCAACCAGTTTTGGAAAAATGGTCATAACTTGGTGTGACACCTCTGCAAGTTATGCCACAACACCAATTCATGTTTCAATTTCAATTAATCCCTTTTAATTCATTTATTTATAATTTTTGATAAATCTAAATTTTTAAATTTTATTGAAAATAAAAACACTCCCAATAATGTCATCATCTTATTCTCAATCAACCTCCAATATATTCTCAACAATTTCTCAATTCACTTCAGTATCTCAAAATTCAATTAAATTCAAACCACAGTCAACTCAAAAAAAAAAAACTCAATTTATTACTAAACATGTTTCATAGATATTTACATCAAAAGCATAATTACATGAACTTATAATATACATTACAGAAGGTTACAAAATACAAAATGTCAAAATATCAAAATATCAAAATGGCCTAATGTCCTACCAAATGCACTGTGAGGTGACTAGTG
This sequence comes from Hevea brasiliensis, assembly GCF_030052815.1. NCBI lineage: Eukaryota > Viridiplantae > Streptophyta > Magnoliopsida > Malpighiales > Euphorbiaceae > Hevea > Hevea brasiliensis. Next base: position 95,140,943 of record NC_079495.1, on the reverse strand, counting down.
GTGACAATATAAAATAAAATAAAATAAAACATGAATGTATGTTTACATTTTTGGGTGAACTAAGTCTCAAATGTTTATTGCAATATTATTCAATTGAAGTTTGGTAAGATTTATTAATGTAACCTATACTAATTGACCATCACACCATCGGTCACATTGTGTCTCTGATAATTATCGGGATTAAACAGTATAACAACTCAATATCATAGCCAAAGGCTATTATGTAATGGCATGGGAAGCCATGAAATACGAATGGCATGAAGCCATATGCTATTGGCATGCCAACCTATCCAAACCAATCACATTAGGCCTACTAGGGCATTTAACACTTTTCATTTATGTAATTCTTTGAAATTGAGTTTTTATGATTACTATTCATTTTATTGGTCAATCAAAATATTGACTTTTGCATTGGCAATAGGTAAATTAGTTTAAATATCATCAACATACCACATTTTGTATTTTAAACTTGTTGGTATTGGTTGCCAATACCATCTCTAAACTTAATATGAATTGGACAGAATTTTCAGTTTTCAAGCCTTGGGTTTACTGTTCTATTAGTTACTGCTGCAGTGGGAATTTGGGAAAATGGTAAACATGAAAGTTGTTCCTCATTTTGTCTAGTTGAATTTCCTTTTTTGAATCACTCCATTTGGAGTTGTGTAGCTCAAGTTATGGCCTAAAAATCATAACTGGCCGGATTGGGCAGATTCCAAAAATCTGGGCAAAACTGGTTCTGCCAGATTTGGTAACTCAAGTTGGGTTGGCAATTTGACTAGGTTATGGTCATAATTTGGGTCAGGTTTCTTCATGAAAGTTGTTGGTCTATATCTCAACTTGTTTCTGGTAAAATTTCAGGTCAATTGGACCTGGATACATTGAGTTATGGCCAAATAACCAAATACTGTTTATTTGGTCATTTTGATTAGGTAAACTTTTGGTCAAGTTGGTTTGGTTTTCTGGGCATGGTTTCTTCATCAAAGTTGTGCCATTATGTGTTTAGTTTCATGTAAAATTGGCCAAACACTAATTGAACCTCTACAATTCAAGTTATGGCTGTCCAAACAGGGTGGACTCACACTCCAACCTCAAATCCCACAACCCAATTCACTTCATTTTTGGTTCAAACCAAACCAAATGGTCACTAATTGACCATTAAAGCCTACTTCCATCATCACATGATCAACATCTCAATTTTGTGTCCAAACCCTAGCTTTACCATTTCAACTTTTCAAACACATAAAATCAATGGATCAATTCACACTCCTAATGATGCATATACAAGTTTAAAGCATTAATTGACACTAACCTTTAATGGAGCTAATCTCAAGCTTGTAAGAACTCTTCCTTTTGATTTATTTTTGCTCCCAAAAGCTTTACTAAGAGGAAAGAACAAGAATTTGTGTTGGGAACTTAGGCTTTAGTTGTGTAAAAACCAAGAAAATCTAAAGCTTGGCTATGGTGGACAATGGGAGAGCATGGGTGACGTTTTTGAAGAGAGAAAGGGCTGCTGAAATTTTCTAGAATTCTGCCTCATTTATCCCTTTTTATTGAATTTTAATTGTCTTGCTTTAATGTGATTGGCCATAGCATTTTTAATTACCTCATGCTTACATAAGCATGAGGTAATAAATCCCATTATTTCCATTTACTTTTCTTTCATTGCTTATTCATTTTTAAATAAATTGTCATTAATATTTATTCATATTTTATGTCTTATAATTCACTTGCATAAATGGAAAAGTTGGTCAAAAATCATCTAAATGACCAAAATGCCCTCCATTTGGCTTACCGCCAAAATGATTGAAAAATTTTTCTAAGTATTTCCTTGGCATTCTAATGCCATAAAACCTCAATGACCCTTCTCTGAAGTCCCAAAAATTATTTTATAATTTTAGTTGTGAGAATCGCAACTTCTCACTAGATTACCCATCGCTAGATACTCATTTAACTTGGTTGTATTTTGTTTCTAAAATTTTTCCTAAATTTTTCTTATTAATATTTGAGTTAATTATGGTTCCTCTCTTTAGTTTAAATATTTTAAATAGTAGAATGAGGGTGTTACACTTGATCTATAAAAATCCAAATGCAATGAAACTAATGGAAAAATTTTTATAAGACATAGGTCTACAATATTAGTCTTTTGACCAAAACCCAGAATGTAACACCCTAGGCAAATCCCACATTGACAAAACACAGGAGAGATGCTGGGTTTATAAGTTGGCAGTTCGTAACCCCTAGTAACGTGTTTTAAAACCGTGAGGGCTTCGGCCCAGAGCGGACAATATCACTAGTGGGCCGGGCCATTACATTTGTAGTATCAGAGCTGCTCCGCGTGCAACCCTGGGCGATGGTGGGGCAAACCTCAGCGAGGACGCTGAGTCTCATAAGGGGGTTGGATTGTAACACCCTAGGCAAATCCCACATCGGCAAAACACGAGAAAGATGCTGGGTTTATAAGTTGGCGGTTCATAACCCCTAGTGACGCGTTTTAAAATCGTGAGTGCTTCGGCCCAGAGAGGACAATATCACTAGTGGGCCGGGCCATTACAAATGTAATAATGGCCCAGCCCACTAATGATATTGTCCTCTTTAAAACGCGTCACTAGGGGTTACGAACCGCCAACTTATAAACCCAACATCTCTCCCGTGTTTTGCCTATGTGGGATTTGCCTAGGGTGTTACAATCCACCCCCCTTATGGGACTCAGCATCCTCGCTGAGGTTTGCCCCACTATCGCCCAAGGTTCTCTCCCGTGATTTGTCAATGTGGGATTTGCCTAGGGTGTTACAATCCACCCCCCTTATGGGACTCAGCGTCCTCGCTGAGGTTTGCCCCACCATCGCCCAAGGTTGCATGCAAAGCAGCTCTGATACCACAAATGTAATGGCCCAGTCCACTAGTGATATTGTCCGCTCTGGGCCGAAGCCCTCACAGTTTTAAAACGCGTCACTAGGGGTTACGAACCGCCAACTTATAAACCCAGCATCTCTCCCGTATTTTGCCGATGTGGAATTTGCCTAGGGTGTTACACAGAACCCAAAGGAACTAGGTCAAATAGTTAGAAGAAGTTAACACATCAAAATCTAAAGTTTGACCAAATTACACTTGACCCCAAAATAGTTTTTATAGTATATCTTCCACTAGGAAACTCCAATTAGGATGAGCCATACTGATCTGGAAACCTAAGAAATAGGGCTCCAACTTTGTTTTAGACATGGTCTTCAAACTATAAACATAAGAATCCTAAAATGGAGGTCAAAGTTACTGACCTGAACCTGGACCCTGAGGACACAGGGTACCTGAGTCCAGGCCAGTTATTTGGCCATAACTAATTCTACAAAATTTAGAAAATTGTAATTAAAATTTCTGAGGGACCATAAGACATAGGTTAATAACTTTTACGTAGAATATTAAGCCTAAAAATAACTATAACATGTCCAATTAATTAGACACATAAAGACTCTAGAATCTACCTAATTCTGGATCCAGAAAGAGACAGTGAGCCAGTTATAGTTATTTAACCATAACTTGAGTTTTAAAACTCCAATTAATATGATTCAAAAAGGAAAATAAAGACAAGACATAGAGGAACAAATTCTATGAAGGGAGTGTAGCCAAACAGTGGCCACATCCTAGTCAATTTGCCATGTAAAAATAGTGCACCAAATCTGGACCTAAAGAAAGGTCCATAAAATAATTAGGCATATGAGATGAAATGAATTAAAATAAATTGTTAAGCATAAAAATAACATAAATTAATGAAATTATAAATACTTAATAATACTATTCTGCCCAAAGTATGCCTAGACTCATTTATATAGCATGGATCGATTGGTATACTAGTTAGAAACTACAGATTGCAGTACTGCCCACATAAATGATCATTGACAGACAACATATATCTAAGATGATTGTTCTACTGGCTTTATGCCTGCCCGATGGCCATTGTGCCTATTATTATTATTACTGGCTTATGCCTGCCTGCTGGCCTAGTGCCTGACATGACCGTTGTATACTGGGTAGACATACGGATGTCTAACTAGTATACTCCCGTGTATCCAACCTTTATAGTCTGTCATAAGTTACTTGGGCACAGATAAAAGCAATAAGCCATAAATATAAATAAGTACATGAGAAAATCATTAATATAAATTTTATAAGACTGAATATAAGGTATATGTACAGAAAAGATCCCTATTAGCTTATTTACTTCCAAAGTTCTAGAAAACATTTAAAAGATTTTAAATACATGAAAATTGATATTTATTTATGAGGTTATACGTGAAATAATTATTTTAAATTGTTTAGTTATTTTTCCTTTCTTTTATGCACCACTAAGCAATATGTTTAGCGCGTTGGTTCTTACCACGCGTAGGTACTAGAGAGCAGCAGCAGCAGTAATGCCTAGACCGGACTTGGACTAGATCTGCTAGAGTGTGTGTTGTCACTTCATCTGTTATTTTGGTAGGGCTCATGTACATATTAGATTTTACATTTTGGTATTGTATGTAATTAAATAATGTAAATTATTTTTTTGGATTGTATATAAATTGTAAATTATTGTGTATAAAAATTTTATATGAATGGAATGTAATTTATTTAGTTTTATGAGTAATAATATGATAAGGTACATGGAAAATAGAGTTGAGAAATGATGTGATAATTGAAAACACGAATAGATGAAATTGATATAAATTATTTTAACAAGTAATAGGAAATCCACCATGCACTAAAAAAAATAGAAGAGACTCTGTATGGGTCTCCATAAAAATGAAATGGAAAAAAAAATTTATACATGTAAGATAATATAATTAAATAGATATTAAATTAACATTATTTACGACAAGACAGAATAAGGTTCTCCGACACCGAATGTAGTAAATATTGCTCGACTACAATGTAGATCAGATAAGGGGTGTTACATTTTAATAATTAAATAAATTTATATTATAAATAATAAATTAAAATTACAAAATAAAAAGAAAATTCTCTTCAAAAATTAATCCATCTCACTCTCCAACAAAAAAGTTTATGTCTTAACCCCGACCTCATGACCAATTAAATTTCTTTCATCTTGATATTGTGTGGGGCGAGAAGAGAGAGACCTTCATCTCACCTCAAATTCTTATAATTTACTTTCGCACGATAATATATTATTATTATTATTTTAAAATAATTTATTTTTTTATATTTATATATTTAAATATTATAATTTTAAATAAAAATATAAATATATTATTAAAATTATGATTGAAACTTATATTTCTAACTTATAATTTATTTTTTAATAATTAAATAAATTTATATTATAAAATAATAAATTAAAATTAAAAAATAAAAAAAATCTCCGCAAAAAATTAACCCATCTCACTCTCCAATGAAAAAGTTTATGTCTTGACCCTAAACTAATGACCAATCAATTTTCTTCCATCTTGATATTGTGTGGGACGAGTACAGAGAGACTTTCATCTCATCCCGAATCCCTATAATTCACTTCTATACGATAACATATTATTTTTTTGTTAAAAATAATTTATTTTTTATATATTTATGTATTTAAATATTATAATTTTAAATAAAAAAATATAAATATATTATTAAAGTTATGTTTGAAATTTATATTTCTAATTTATAACTTTTTTAATAATTAAATAAATTTATATTATAAAATAATAAATTAAAATAAAAAAATAAAAGAAAAATTCTCTGCTAAAAATTAACCCATCTCACTCTCCAACAAAAAAGTTTATGTCTTGACTCCAACTCATGACCAATCAATTTTCTTCCATCTTGATATTGTGTGGGGCGAAAACAGAAAGACCTTTATCTTATCCCGAATCTCTATAATGCACTCCCGCACAATCATGTATTTTTATTTTTATTAAAAATAATTTATTTTTTATATTTATATATTTAAATATTATAATTTTAAATAAAAATATAAGTATATTATTAAAATTATGTTTAAAACTTATATTTCTAACTTATAAGTTATTTTTTAATAATTAAATAAATTTATATTATAAATAATAAATTAAAATTACAAAATAAAAAGAAAATTCTCTTCAAAAATTAACCCATCTCACTCTCCAACAAAAAAAGTTTGTCTTGACCCTGACCTCATGACCAATTAAATTTCTTTCATCTTGATATCGTGTGGGGCGAGGACAGAGAGACCTTCATCTCATCTCAAATTCTTATAATTTACTTTCGCATGATAATATATTATTATTATTATTTTAAAATAATTTATTTTTTATATTTATGTATTTAAATATTATAATTTTAAATAAAAATAAAAATATATATTATTAAAATTATGATTGAAACTTATATTTCTAACTTATAACTTATTTTTTAATAATTAAATAAATTTATATTATAAAATAATAAATTAAAATTAAAAAATAAAAAAAATCTCCGCAAAAAATTAACCCATCTCACTCTCCAATGAAAAAGTTTATGTCTTGACCCTAAACTTATGACCAATCAATTTTCTTCCATCTTGATATTGTGTGGGACGAGTACAAAGAGACTTTCATCTCATCCCGAATCCTTATAATTCACTTCTATACGATAACATATTATTTTTTTTTTAAATAATTTATTATTTATATATTTATGTATTTAAATATTATAATTTTAAATAAAAAAATATAAATATATTATTAAAGTTATGTTTGAAATTTATATTTCTAATTTATAACTTTTTTAATAATTAAATAAATTTATATTATAAAATAATAAATTAAAATCAAAAAATAAAAGAAAAATTCTCTGCTAAAAATTAATCCATCTCACTCTCCAACAAAAAAGTTTATGTCTTGACTCCAACTCATGACCAATCAATTTTCTTCCATCTTGATATTGTGTGGGGCGAAAACAGAAAAACCTTCATCTCACTCCGAATCTCTATAATGCACTCCCGCACAATCATATATTTTTATTTTTATTAAAAATAATTTATTTTTTATATTTAAATATTATAATTTTAAATAAAAATAAAAATATATTATTAAAATTATATTTAAAACTTATATTTCTAACTTATAAGTTATTTTTTAATAATTAAATATATTTATTTTATAAAATAATAAATTAAAATTAAAAAAATAAAAAATTTTCTGTGCAAAAAATTAATCCATTTCACTCCTCAACAAAAAAAGTTTGTGTTGACCCGAACTCAAGACCAATCCCTGCCACCACCTTGCCCGTTGCAATTTCTATTCATAATAGGCCTCGCTTCATTCGCCGCTCCACCGCAACATTCTTCCTTTTTGAGGCTTTTAAATGTGTAGTATATCTATAAATATAAGCCACTCTTACTGAGCGTAATTTTAATTAGTAAAATTTATAATTGATCATACAACATTATGGTGCAAATTTAAAAATTGATTAAGGCTAATTTGGAGTTGATATTGGAAGGTAAAAAAAGCTTTTTTTTTTAAAAAAAAATTATTTTGAATGTTATTTAAAAAATTGTATAATTATTTTAAAATTTTATAATTAAATATATAATATTTTAATTTTAAGTAATTTTGATATATTTTAATTAATATTTAAAGAGTTATTTTTCTTTAGTAATTTCAATAGTAATATTAAACAAACCATAAAACTGCTTTGTTATTATTGTATTTATTATTATTGAATAATAACCTAATTAAAATTTTCAATTGCACATTTTATAATCAAGTTTGATAATTATATTTTAATTAACTTTAAAAAAAAGCAGATAACAATATTAAAAATCTATTTGAATTAAAATTTCATATTTCCAATCATATGTAAATTAATTAAATAATTACTCGGTCAAACCGGAGATTATGACTAGAAGATAATAAACAGGGTCAGCAAATTCGTTTCAAAATTACATTTTTCTCCCTTATATTATAAAGAATATATTATTAGAATTTTTAAATTTTTTTTAATTATTAAAATACAGAAAACATGGAAAACCTACAAATAATATTCTTGATTAAAATATTTTTCACGACACAGATTGAGCCTTATAATATAATTATTTGTAGATTCCAATATTATGAACAGGTGAAAAATTAAAAAAAAATTGAGAGAGAGAGAGAGAGAACAGTTGAATTTTCCTGTGCGACGTTGCAGGGTTCCTCCTGCAGAAATGCAATGTGATTAACAGAACCCAATAAGAAAGAAACATAAAAAATGTTCGACAGGAAGTCATCATTCAATGAGTTGTCCACACAAACATGTAAACAATAATGGAAGTCCATATCCATTGCCATGTTCTAATAATTCTGTGTTGGATCTTCTTCCCCCATCTGCCCCCAGTGATGAACTTGATTGACGAGCAACCTGACCACCGACAAAGAGAGAATTCATATCTGAATTGTGTAGAACTGGGGAGAAATCATTAGGTGCATATGCTATTGGACCATCACTCCTCTGAATGTTGGCTGCTTTCCTTTCTGCATCAAGAAAGTGACCAAGAGAAGGAGTGTGGTTTGTGTTAACAGCATCAGTGCTCAACTTTGAGCATAATGAGAAGAACCAATGTTTTGACTTGCAATTCTTCTGGTCTCTTAAGGCTTCTGTTGTTCTTCTCCTGGCTGACCTTCTTGAGAGTTCTAGAATGCTAGAAACTCCAATCAAGCTCCCAAATGTGATGCTTTTTTCATGGAAGAAAGATCCAGTAGACTGAAATTGATCACAGGAAATGATTCAAAACAAGAGAAAACAATGTTCCATATTGAATAGATATTGAAAGCTTAAGCACAACTAAGAGAAAGGCCCCAGCTAGTAGCTAGTGCAAATTATGCATATAAACTGCTCCATAGCATAATTTTTTGAGGACAAAATAGATTGGAAGTGACCAATCAAAAACCTATTGTTGAGAAACAAGAAGCAATGCCTAAAAATCTCCGTTAGGTCTTGGTACGGGAGCCCTTTAAGTTCAATATATTAATAAAGCTTATTCTTGAGCTCTCACTTTTCAGTCTTGAGTAATTTTATGTCACTTTAATGTAATGCAATAAGCATCATCTAAAGCACCAAACGCCTATATTCTAATAAAAAGTAAGGGAGACACAGTGGATGGGTGCAATGCAGAGCCAGAGACTATCATGATCCACCCTGTGGGGGAAAAAAAAAGTGAAGCAGTTGCAACTTTGCTTCTAGTTGTATGAACCCATAAAACAAGGACACATGCGAATGCAAATACACAAAATGGAAGTGAATATTTGTATAAATAACTTATATACTCTTTCTAGCTTGTTTTGAACCGAACTTTTGTAATCAGAGAAAAGAACAATTAATGACCGGACCTCCGTATCAAGATCTGAGGAAGAATCGGTGGTGGAGCTAGGAGAACCAGTAAGCAAAGTGCTACATGAAATTGATCCATTGAAATCCCGATTTCTTAACAACCCAACTCTAGCATTCACTGGTCTGAGGCCAAGAGGCCAGCCATCTTCCTGCAAATGTAGTGTAAAAGGAAAATCAAACATATTGGGCCACAATATTCACAGATTAGGAAATATACCATATACATTACCTGGAGAACCATGAGCCTGTGTTGTGTATTCCCACTGGGATTAATTGATGTAAGAGAGAAGTCCAGTGAGGTTACCAGAGAAAGAGAGAGAGAGAGAGAGAGATCTAGATACTCTATTTTAAACTAAAAGGGAAGAGTTAAAAGACCAGAAGAAAATATGGAAAACGTTGAAAAGAGGTGTGCAGCTCCTCTCACATCACATGCTCTGTTGCCCAGCACAGCAGCATTGCCTCTTCAAGCAGAGAGTCAGAAGAGTTCAAAAGCACAAAACACAAGCACGAGAGAGAGAGGAAGTGAAAGTGATGTTTTACCATTGTTAGCTGCAACTCTGGTTGAGTAGACTGAAGACCGAATATATAGTGGGAAGGAGAGGAAACAGAATAATTTTTGTACAGGGATAAGGGAAAGTGAGACATGGAAATAGAGGAGGGAGAGGGACCAGTGTACCGTCTGGGGTGGAAGCCGACACTTTTACAATCTGACCAAAATATCCCTCGTATTTTGTTTAATTTCCCATTTTAATTTTTTTTTTTATCAAGTTCTAAGAGTTATAATCCTTTTATGGAGGAAAGTTTAATTTTGTCCATCAACTCCTGTAATGTTTAAATAAATTTATTTTTAAATTTTTACCTCAATTAACTTACAAATTTCTGTTTAAGTTTAAATATGTTCAATTTTTAGCAAAAAATTAAAATAATAATTTTTTAATTAATTTTTATATTTTTATAATAATAATTTTTAATAAAAATATATTGATATTTTATTATTAAAAAATTAGAAAATTTATTATTTAATTTTTAAAAAAAAATTGGACATATTTAAATTTAAACAAAAATTGTGAGTTAATTAAGATAAAATTTAAAAATAGACTTATTTAAAGGCAAAAGTAAGATTTCCTCCATACTTTTGTTGCCTTCTCAGCAATGTTGAAGCTCAAAGTCAAAAGAAATACGTTATAAGTAGAATTTAAGTAACTTTCATTTGTGGTTGTTTACTTATCAGGATTCATCTAGGCATTTCAACTATGCCAAATGTCATTTCAGACTAAAACATTTGAGCGACCTGCATCATCAATTTGCACCCATCAATATTAGACGATCATTAGTAGTAGGGAAAGAAGTGAGAATAAGAGAAAGGAGATGATAACGAGAAAAGTGTTATTAAAATATTTATAAATTTTAAATATTGTTGCGAATTTTGTGTTTAACAGAACTGTAAAAAGATTCATATAGCTAATTTCAACCGGCTAATTCACTTGGTTGTTATTGTCGTAGTATCCTTCAAAGGGTGGTTTTCAACATTTACAAAGCTGTTAAACTTACCCTAGTTTTTCAATTCATTCAGTTGGACATAGATGGAAACCATTTGTGTGAAGTTAGTAGTTGCTTTTGTCCTGATACATAACTAGTAATTCAATGCAAAAAGAGGAAAGAGATAGCACAAGAATTGGAAAAAAAAATTGAAAGGAAAAGAGCGCCTTTCCTTTATCTGGTCCACAAGCTCTGTTGACAGATTGCACAATATTCACGACAAAGGGGAAAAAATTATGTGCACAGCTTCAAATATTGCAAGGAGGAATGATGTAAATCAGATCAAATGTCACAGAGTATACAGTCCTTGATAAATTTCGTGGAATAGCATTTCCTAGTTGTACAATGTGTGACTATTTTTGATGAAATTGGCTCACACCAGGTCGATATTCTCCAATTCCAAGTAGGTCCTGCCAATGTATAGAGACAGATTTGCAGTTTCAGCAGAAAAAATGGGCAATATATTTGATAATATCTCAATTTACAGATGGCTTTTTGAGCATGGAGCATGTAACAGTGCAAGAAAGATGAAATTTATATAGAACTGCTTCAGAAGATACATTAAAAGGGATTAACACGAACAAGAATAGGAATTTGAAATATAGCAAGTATATGTGAGGATTATGAATCAAACACCATGCTTCTGATTCTTAATTAGTGTAAGGGGTGGAATGGTGTATCATTAAAGTTTGATTAATTTCACTCATAGTCCCTCAATTTAAATGATTGTATCATCATTATCTCTCAACTTCAATTCATATTACAAAAATCCTCAAATTTCAATTTGAATATAACTAAAATCCCTATAACCAGCTATTCCAAGTTTTCAGGTTAACTTACGACAACGTTTCACTCATTATCCTTCAATTTAAATAGGTTTATTATAATTATCCCTTAACTTTATAGTCAGTCTAAAATTTTAAATCTTCATTTATTTTCGATTTATTTAAAATAAATCATATTTTTAGAAATATTTTATTAATATTTACAATTAGTTATTTAATTTATCATATAAAAATATTATTTTTACATGTATTATTTTTTTAATTCGATTTTAAGTTAATATCTAAAAGATCTATGTCTAATTTATCTTAATTCATTTAGTTTTATTTTAATATAAAAAAATTATAACATATAATTATTTTACTTTATTTTGAAAATATTTAAACTCAAATTAAATATGAATGATTTTATTTTTTATATAGGTTAATATTGTATATAGTTTTTGTCCTTGTTTTTTAAATTAGTAAGATAATATATCCAATCTTAATTATTATTTAGTACATTTTTGTATAAAAATTATTTATATATTAAATTAAAATTTATAAGTTTTTGGGTGATAAATTAAAATTGAAGAATGTGTATGATATATTTATTAAAGTTAAAGGATGAAAAGTAAAATTTAGCCATAAGTTAATCTAAAAACCTATAATAGTACGTTACAAGGATTTTAATGATACTCAAATTGAAATTCAACGACTTTTATGATACAAATTGAAGTTGAGGATATTACTGATATAACCAATTAAGTTGAGGGACTATAAATGAAATTAACCCATTAAAGTTAATAGGTCGACAGCCAAAGCAACCCTTTTTGGACAGTTCAAACAAGATTAGCATTGTATGTAGAAAGCTAGAAAACCCATAAAGCAGACAATGCACAGTTATTAGCATTGTTAACTGAACTATGATCAATTCAAACAAAGTGTTAAGTAGGTAAAAGAGCAAGTAAGACAAAAAGCGTGAACTATAGATGGCAAATACTTCCTAGAGGCTAGTGAAACTGTGAAAGTAAACACCTATGAGAGGTTATGCGAAAAAAAAAAAAAAGAAATTTTAAAATTTAACAAAAAAATAAAATTTGAAGGAAAAATTAAAATTAACAGTCAATATTATTATATTCAAGAAATTAACTTTATTTAACCAACTTGACAAAGATTTAATAATAGATGGCACATATTTCTTAGCATAAACCTCACTATAGCGTCATTTTTAAGTTAACAATCTAACCACCAAGAGAAAAAACAAATACACAGAAAACATAGACCTGACAAAAATAGAGTAGGAAAAGGGTTAAAATGTTTTTCAGTGTTACTGCTTAAGGGAAAAAAATCAACAAAGGAAACAAATAAAAAAAAGGAAAAAAAAAGAAGAAGAAAGACACGAGCAAGCAAACAAGGAAAGGTGGACACAAACAGAGAAGGCCCAAAACAAGGTAGGAGAAGAGAGATTCTAGGTGCATTGATATTGGAAATGAAAAACTGACAGGAGTTGAAGGTTTGAGAGTTGAGATGCACACCTGAAGAAGGTGTGCATATAAGCCATGAAGCTTGTGCCTATTTGAGGTGGCCAAACTTACCCTTGTGGGGGCACTAGGGCGCAAGGCTGACGCATGCGTTTAGCAACTATGCTTCCCAGCACATCTAAAAAATATGTAACAGTTGTGCTGTTTGTCACGTGTGTCCTACTCAATATCTTGTGGTTTCTATTTGGTTTTGTAATAGTGAAGCTTTAACATATTCAAAATCATGTTACTAATGATTTAAAATAGAAATTTTTAGTGCAGAAAAGAATTTATTAAGCTAATCCTAAAACATATAAAATTAAATTTGGGATAATTGAAATTCTTGGCTGAACACTCGAAAGTTTCTGATGTCTAGCAAATTTAAACACTCTGGATGTCAGTTCTAAAATATGAGACAAGGAAATAGACCATTGAAATTTTATTTTCACAAGCATACGCCTTAAGCCTCTCCTCTGCACCATTTGTTTCTTTTGTTTAAGGCATAAATGAACTCAACTCAACCAAAAAGAAAAGAAAAGATAAAAAAATACTCTAAAAATTTTTAAACTGAACCTATTTGAGTCTGCAATAATCGAGATGACCTAGTTAAAGCTTGTTCCTAAGCTTAGATTCAGACATAACTATTGAAAGGACTAAGCATATTTGTGCGTGAGAAGAATTTAAGAATTCACTCACTAAATACCACGCAAAATTGTGGAGGACCAACAGAAAGAGAGAGAAATACCTGGCAGGCTTTGTTTTTTGCCCTGGTTTCAGCTGTGCTAGGGATATCATGATTTGGTTTTAAGAATCTCTTCTCACGCCGCTCACATGAGCCCCATCCATCAGAGAACCTGCCACCCCTAATAACAAAAGAAACAGTAAAGCAAAGTAAAAAATCACAAAAATAATGGATAAAATATGTAACCAATTTTTTTGAACTATTATGCCATTGTTCTAGAAAGCAAACAAAAAAAAAATTACACATACTGCATATATGCGCGAACAACAAACTCAGCCCGCAGAACATTTCGGTTATCATCGAATTCAATGGTCTTGTCTTTGATTTCATAAGAAAGATTGAAGTAACATGATATCTTTCTCCAACCTAATACAAACCCATGTCAATCAATCATTCCATGGCAGCATAAAAAAAATTGAGGAAAACCATAATTCATTACCTGACTTTTTAATGAAAGGGTTCCCAGAAATCATAGTGTAATCAGATTTCTCCAATATCTGTTCATCAAATAGCACATATGAAGTGTCTGATAAGATCAGAACCATGATAGACAAGAAAACCTTGTAAGGTGAAGATTCAAGTATGATGCTAATGTACAACATTAATGACCATCAAATTTTGTGATCATGTAAATATATTTTGCATTGTGAGACGAGAGTAATAACAGTTCAACATTTTTAAATCACTTAAATTAGTGATGAACAACCAAAAGGTAAATGCTGAAGAAAACACTTGGTTATAAATTCCGCACTGAAAGAAGAACAACTAGCTCATACAAGTACAGGCAGAATTGCTAAAATATTAAATAGTCTGTGAATCTCCCTTAAGAATCCATTAAAATCTCTTGGGTCTACGGATAAAATATTGGCATTTGAGCTCCCAACTGCTTGGTTGGGTGTTGAGTAAAGATATCAATTAAGGCAAATATTACAAAATCCGACATCTAAGAATCCAAAATTATAAAAGAAATGCTAAAAATTGAGATTTAAGGCTTTTAGCATTTGAGCCACCAGCCGCCTACGGTTACCTACCCCCAACCATTAATCCAAAGTCCAAACAGGCCTTTAGCAGCCCTGCTCTTTGATATAATGTTTATATATGCAGAATAGAAGCCTTTTCTAAATAGTCAATTATTTTAACCCAAGTTCTTTTACATTTCAGCTACCAATCAAAATAAGTAAAAGTTTCCAAACTTCATGCAATTGCATTTGTTACCAATTTCAAACACAACGCTCTGGAGACACTAGCTTACATTTTCACATACCACAGTATTCCATGATTCTTCAACTAAACACAAAATATAACTTTATCCAGGTTCTTATTATTCAATGGCAGAAGCCTTAGAGAGTAACTTTATTACTTAAAGTTGTAAACAAATGGTTGCCTAAAACAAGCTCAAAAGCTCATGAAGCTTTTGTAATCACATGGGAAGTTGATGGCATGATGTGCAAAGCTATTTAATCACATTGTACTATTTGCTTTACTAATAGCTACTCCCCACACAACTAATAATCTCTTAACCTTGCCGCAACAAGTATCAATGCTGGTTGGTGTGTGATGCTTATTTTTCTAAATGTTACAAGCCTAAACTCAATGTTGGAAGCACTGATTTTCAACGGCTAGAATTCATAAAAAAAGTTTCAATTCAATAAAGCTAAAGAATCACTAACAAATTGAAGCAATTACCGCCATAGCCGCATTCTGATAATCCTTAAAGAGCGAAACGGAAGGAAACCTCCCACTCAAGCAATGCCTCATAACATCCTTCTCCTCACTACGCACATAGCTACCAGGAGAAACTTCAGACCCATCATTGAGCTCATTTGGTCTAAACATCCTTATTTGCGGTGATAAGTAAGCCTCGGGAGATGAATACAGCACCGTATTGGCAATAGGCGTCCTGACTATTTCCAGCGGGCCAGTGCATTCGCTGACCTCGGAAGCGCAAGATCTGGCAATCTTGTGAGGCCTGCGATAAGGATCAGAAATGGGTGAATTATTTCTAAATTGGCATCTAGGGTTTTGAGGAGGAGAGAAGTTGGAGATTGGGGTGGGCGGGGACTGGAAATTGGGGTATTTGAGAGCAAGTGGCTTGCGGGACTTGGAGGAAGAATGAGAGGCCTCAGCGGAGTCAATCACAGCCCACAATGCAGCGTCGTCAAGGTCTTTGTCGTCAATTGAGTGAGAGAGAGATGAGGTCATTGAGTTAGAGAGTATAGATGGAGAGGGTTTTTGGAAGGGATATTGAGTGCTAAAGCTGGAAAAGAGTTGGATTGGATCAGTCGAACAGCAAGCTGGGAGTGGGAGTGGGCAAGCGCAGAGACAGCTTCTTGAATTCAAAATTTCAAATTGAATGCGAATGCTCAGTCAAACGGCACCGTGGGCTTTGATCATGCACACGACGTCGTTGCATTTATTGGGCCAGGCCTCACTGCTAGTGAGCTGGGGGAATATATATGTGTACATATTGAGGACACGCGATAGACATTAATAAATCACCGCGGGGTAGATTATATTATGCGTCCCTCAATTTTGAGTTCAATTTCATGTGAGTACTCTTACTTCAATTTATTACTATAAATTTTCTCGACTTCAAAATTAGCACATAAAAAATCCCTCTGACTAGAATCCAGTCAGTCCAACTAATTGTACACATGGCGAATCCACATGGCATTAAAAAATAAAAAATTATCTAATGCAGATTGATTTTTTTTTTTTTTACCTCTTCCTTTCTCCCTGTTAATTTTTCTTCATACAAGAAGAAATCTATGTTATAGAAAAAAAAAATTTCCTTTTAATGTTCAATTTCTCTTAGCCCTTAATGAAATTGAACGTGACTCTATATCCATGATCAGTGCAAGATTAATTAGAAGTTGAATAGTGATAAAATTGATTTCAACATCGTGGCTTCAATCAATTGCTCATTAATGTATTGTAATCGATAATCAATCAGTGATTAGAAAAGAAAGAAGAAAGTAGAAAATGTTCTCAACATCAAATTATTATTAGATAAGTTTGATATCATGTAAACAAAACACTAAAAACTTAATTTATTAAGAAAATCTAGTTTAAATATTGTACTAAGTTTCATTAATTTCAATGGTCTAAAAATTAATTTTGAATGTAAACACTATATTTTTTATACAGTCACATTATATTGAGAAAATGCTTAAGAAATTTAATTATTTTAATTGCAAGCCTAATAAAACTCCTCTTGATCCCTGCAATAGTTTAATATTTAATGTTAGTAATAATGTTAATAATGAGATGTTTAAGGCATACTTTGAATTATGGTTTGTATTATAATTGTACATCTTCTATTTAGGATTAGGAATGTTATAATGATGTTAGTAGTGCTTTTGATAGAAGAAACTTTATGTCTACTAGTTGTTGTTTATTCACTATAAGTAGGGGAGAGCAGTTTTCGGTTTAAACCGAACCGAACCGATTAATTCGGTTCAATCAGTTCGGTTTTAAAATTTAATCGGTTCGGTTCGGTTTATAATTTTGATAATTTCGGTTAATCGGTTCGGTTCGTTTATTTTCATAAAAAAAATCAAAAAAATCAAACCGAACCGAAATTATTAAATATATATAGGAAATCAAAAAAATCGAATCAAATTGAATCGAACCGAATCGAACCGAACCGAACCTTTAGATTTATGAGTTTTGATTTCTAATTTTTGTTGTTTTTATGTTTTTATTATTTAGATTTAATGTTAAAAATATGAAATTTTATAAATTTCGGTTCTATCGGTTTAAAACCGAACCGAACCGAAATTTATCGGTTCGATTCAGTTCGATTTTCTCTTCTCAATCGGTTCGGTTCGGTTTTTAAAATTTTTTATTTTCGATTTTCGGTTTTGTCGGTTCGGTTCGGTTCGGAACCGAACCGACCGTTTGCACACCCCTAACTATAAGTGGAGCTATTATTGCATGGACCTCTAAAAAATAATCTTGTGTTACACTGTCATCCATGTAATATGAGTTTATTGCTTAATCTCTTGCTAATAGAGATATTTTATGGATTAAGAGATTTATGAGGTGCATTCCATTTATTTAATGCTATTAAAGGGCCCATTCTTTACACTGTTAGCCAAGTTGTAATTTACAATATTAAGAATAAAAAGATGTCAAACAATAATAAATATATTGTAATGAGATATAATCATGTGAGGAGTCCTGTGAAAAAAAAAAAAAAAGAAAATGTTGACAGATTCTCTCACAAAACCTTTGCCAAATAAGAATATTAAAAGTCATTAAAAACATAAGACTGTCATAGTTTTAGAAGAGATAATCTTGGTTAAGATGTACTCTTTTTATGTGAATGACAATTATATTAGAAAATTCATATTATAAGAGTTCAAGGAAAATTCAATTAAAAATGATTATAAAATGTTTACATAGAAGTGCATAAATATACTTTAAGGAATAGTGGGCCTCTAAATTTTAAGTTTGACTATAGGCACTATTATTCCATGATAGAAATGTTGAACTTTGTTTTTAACCGTTAGCTAGTGATGGCAGCAATAGAATACCTGAAACTGAACTCTTATATATATATATATATGTTAAAACTCAAGTTAAACTAAGTTTTAATGTTGGCTATAAGTTTCTATCAGTCAGCTACATTAGATACCATATCTATATCAACGTATTAAATAGCAATAAATTAAAAATTTTAACCATGATTTTTAAATAAAATAAAATATTAAAATAGAAAATTAAGGAAATTTAGCTAAAAGGGTTACAGTATCTGCAACTCGTTAACGTATTAGCTAAATAGATTCGAATAGCAGGTATCCAAGGTGTTAAACCCAAACCATATCCAAACACGTGACAGGCATAAATTTTCAAACTCAAACCATCCAAATTTATTTTAAAATTACCCAAATCTATCCTAATAGGATTTGAGCTGGTCGAGTATCCACCAAAACCCACCCGAGAATCATCCCTCCTCACAGCTTAAGTGGAGTAATGGAGCGGTTATATACACTCACAATGAGAATGCTTATGCAAGTCTGAAAGTCTAAGGCTATTTTTTACAGATTAAAGGTGAAATCCTAATGTATTTGCTTAAATAAAATAGAGGCAAAGCCCGTATTAAATGCATCCCGTTACAAAATCACAAACATGAATTTTATATTGGCCAAATACTTCTTCAGACACTTAAACTATTGTGCTTTTACCTAATATATGCTTAAACATTTTTCTTTATCTATCTTACACTTCAATTCAATAAAAATATCATTTAAACACAATTTTGCACAGTCAGTACAGAATAAGAGTTGTCGCTTACGTGAATTTCTTTTATTGTAAAAAAACACACTCACACAAATTAAAGAATATAAAATTTAACGTGACTCAGAATTAACTACTCCACTAATCAAATCCACTATTAAGGAAAAATAATTATTCAATAACTAATTATTGTTAATCACTCAAACAAAAAATACTCACGGTACTAGCACATAGACTTTTGTCACTATAACTCTAAACGTGTTACTCTCTCTCAGCACACTTTTCCACCACAACAATTCACCATAGCCACCTATAATATGCTCTCTTAAATAGGCACTAATGGACAAAGAAGACAAGTTCTACTTTGGACTTTGAATCCTTCTTCAAACATGGTTCATTCATCACCGAATTCAAAATCAACTTTCCTCTTTATTTTATTTTATTTTCTTCCTAAATTAAATTCTAACTTCTAATTAAATATTAACTCTAGACTTCCTATTTAATCTAAACTCCTAATTAATCTCAATTCCTAATTCTAATTGAACTTGGATTCTAACAATATCCACCTCTAAGTCAAATAGAATTAGTCTTTACAACTTCTGAAAAAGTCAATTTTCTCTTGGGTAATTCCTTACACTTTTGATTATTGATCTTGCCACAACTTACATTCTTTCAATCAATGTCTTTCCTTCCAATTTGTAGAGATTCTTTACACTAATCTTCTCACTTTTATGAACACATGAGCATTTGGCTAACTCTCATAACTACATCATGAATTAAATATCCATAACCCAAAGAATCCAACTTACTAAAGGAAATTAAGTTTCTTTCAACTTTAAGAATATACCTCATTTCATCGAATACTTTTACTCAATCACTGATCTTCACTTTTCCAATACCTTTAACTTTCATCTTGTTCCCATTGACTAGCTTTACATTTTCTCTTTTCTTTTCTTCAATCACATCGAACCACTCCTTTTTCGAGCAAATATGGAATGGGCAAGCAAAATTCATTAACCACTCATCTTATAATAGATTTTTTGTTTTTTCCTTATCATCATCCACATTTAGACATTCACCATCAATACCATTATCAATTGCAATTGCGGTAGTTCATTCTTTTTCCTTTTTTGCAACTCTTCTTGAATTGTTTAAACTCTATAAGATCTTCCTTCATCTTCATACAATGGTACTGAATGTGGCCCTTCTCATGACAGTAGTAACATTTTCTATCTTCAAGGTTTACCTATGGTCTCAAACTTGATCTACTATTCCTTCTCCATTTGTGTTCACATGGATTGTTTTTACCATGACTAGAACCAGCAACAAAGCTCTACCTTCATTGCTATTATTTATCTTCTTGAATTTTTCATCATCCAAGATAACTGCGGTAACCTTCCCACCTTCAAAGTCTCATTCCCAACTGTTAGAGCTATCACTAAGTTTTTAAAAGATTGTAAAAGAGAGGTTAAAAGCAAGAGAGCTTTATCTTTATCATCTACCTTCACACCAACACTAGTTAATTGAGTAATTAATTTATTAAAAACATTAAGGTGATCTCTCACATTAGTATCTTTATCCATTCAGAGTTGGTATAACTCCATTTTCAAGTACAAGTGATTTGTGAGTGATTTTAAAATGTATAAACTCTCCAGTTTCTTCCATAAAACAACTAGCGAAGTCTCCTTCAAAATATTGTACCTAACATCAAGAGCTAACGCCAATCGAATTTTGTTGAAGTTTCTCCCAATCATTATCTTTCATAGTCACCTATTGTTTCTCGTTTAATGCTTTAATTAATCTTTGTTGTACAATAATATTCTTCACAGTGCTTCGTCACAAACTAAAATTATTTTTCCCAACAAACAATTTTACCTCAAATTTTGTGTTCGCCATCTTTGACATCTCAAATCATAGCTCTGATACCATTTATCGTCAAAAACACACTCATACAAATTAAAGAATACAAAATTTAACGTGGTTTAGCGTAAGCCTACTCTGCCAATCAAATCCAGTATTAAGGAAGAATAATTATACAACTACTAATTATTTTTCTTACCCAGACAAATCACTCAAACAAAAAATACTCATAGTACCAGCACACGAACTTTTGTCACTACAACTCTTAACGTGTTGCTCTCTCTCAGCACATGTTTATTAATAGTATGCCCTAGAGTATATCTTAAAATTTGTATCTTGTAAATATTTATTCCATTTAATGGCATATATCTTTTTCTTCTAACTTTAAATGGTTTAAATTTAATTTAAAATATATCCATTAGTAATTTGTTAGATGTTTTATTCTTAAAGTGTTAAGAATATGGGTGATGAAACATTCCGATACAAGTATTATAAATTACGGTTTATAATTTTAGATACTTTATAGGATAAGATTTATTCATATACACTATCATATTTGTTTGTTCTCATCGTTTAATATGAGATACTAATAATATGGAATGATAAATCTCATGTCATATAATAAATAAAATGGGCACTTGTAAAATAAGTAGGCCAAACCAATGACGTAAGATGATATGTACATGGTGTTTCCTCTTGTCAATACATAATTATCTAGATCTCTAGTTCATAATAGTGCATATAATCCCTTGACCTAAAATAACACAGTTATCTTGTATATAAGTGGTTTGAGTTTGATACTGCTTTCATGCTTATATTAAGTATGAGTATATGGGCATGTGTTGGCTCTAACTAGTTATATATGGATATAGGTGTTTAGTCAAAATGGAATCCGTTATCCTAAGTAAATAGGGATAAAATTCTATTTCCATTTAAATTGTTCTTGATAAGTTAAGTTCATAGCCAGGACAACTAGACTTAGTCAGAAAAGTATTTCTGACTGGAAAGTCTTATTAATCAAGAATTAAAATTAAAACTGGAACATATAATTTGAAGCAATAAGAATTTGACATAAACCATGACTATAGCTAGAATTGAGATTTTGTAATGGAGAGATTTTAGTGCATGATATATATGGTCAAGGTTCATGAATTAAAGATTAATTCATAACCAATTGGGTAATCATAGTACATTATACTGTGTCAACTATGACTTATGAGAACAAAAAGTGAAAAGGGAATTTCACTTCACTTTAGCTATTGAATAGTTCAAATAATATTAAAGAGTTAATATTATTCCATTGCTAATTAGTAATGAACTTAGGAAGTCACACACATAAAGAACAACATGATCAAAGTATAATTAATTTGATTAATTGATTAAATAGTTTAATTAATTAATCAAATTAATATTTTAGTTTGCAATTAGATTGCAAAGTCTTTAGCATGATTTGAAATTAAATTCATCAATGGAAGTATTCAAGTTAATATTTAAATTATTTAAATATAAACTTGATTAATTATTCATAAGGTAAGAGATTAATTTGGTTAATTTGACTTGAGAAGTCAAAGGAGAGAGCATGTGGTGGTTAATTTATATTTTACATAATATTAATTAATTATAGTTTTATTTTTCTAATTAACTTAACTTGACAAGTGGCCTAATGAGAATTAGAAAACACATCTAATTAGAGAATTAGATGTGAACACTTGTAAAGTTAATTATCATTAGGGAAATTAAAATATATCTAAGAGAAAGAGACAAGTTAACTAGATCTTATCTTCTTCTTCTTCTTCTCCTTGTTGTCCACTCTCTCTCCCCCAAGGCAAGTTTGCATCTTCTTCCTTGTGTGTATAATTCAAGAGAAATTTGAAGATATAACTCTTGAATTAAAAGTAGAGAAATTATTTCTCTACACTTTCATAAGGTTAAAACCTAGAAAACCCTAAACTATAATCCTTGTGCAAGCTTTGGCCACTTCAAGAGGAAGCACAAAAAGGGGTTTTAAGTCGAAAAGGGAAGCTTTGATCACCTTGTTTGCATGGACAAACTAGAGGATTAACACTTATAGATCTACTGTACCCGGATTAGGTGTTTGAATTTAATTCTGCGCCTTTAGGGTAAATTTCTTAAATTTTAATCTTGTTATTTTTAAGGATTAAGTTTCCTAATAGCAATTAGGATTGTTAGCAATTGAATTATATTTTGTTGTAACCAAAATATATGCTTTTGCAATAGTATAAAGGGTTATATATTGCATAAAACACTAGGAATGAAAAAAAAATTAAAATTGCTAATTTTTGTACCCTTTGGTGTATTTATCCTTTAACTTTCCATCACTAAAATTCACCATGGCTACCTATAATATGCTCTCTTAAATAGGCACTAATGGACAAAGAAAACAAGTTCTACTTTTAACTTTGAATCCTTCTTCAAACATGATTTGGTCATCATCAAATTCAAAATCAACTTTCCTCTTTTTTTTTTTAATTTCATTTTTCTTCCTAAATTAAAATTCTAACTTCTAATTAAATATTAACTCTAAACTTCCTATTTAATCTAAACTCCTAATTAATTTCAATTCCTAATTCTAATTGAACTTGGATTCTAACATTTTTTTGTTTATTTGGATTCTAACTTGGATTCTAAATACTAGTGCCAAATTGTCTTTTTTTTAAAAAAAAAAAATTGGGGGTTCATTGTATTTTCTACTCTACTTGCAAGTTTTTTCCCTTGCATTTACTTTTACTCATAACAAATTGTTATAGATGTGGAATGTTAATTTCAACAAAGTAAGTTATTATAGCTTACCAAAAAGAAAATGGAGAAACTTGTTGTTCAATGCTGATATTGGAAGATGTTGTGCATTTATGCAAGAATTAGCTTGAGTTTAATTGCAAGGAATAGCTTTGTGACACCCCTTACTTGTCTACAGTATAGCCGAGCAAGATATACCACACAGTGTACCGGAACACCATATTTTATCTCAATTATTTTTATCATTCCTTAATTTATTTCTTCATGGTTATGAAGTGCAATTTGTGAAATTTAACTCATTTAAGTCATTTATTAAAATTATAAATTCATTTGAGATTCTGACAATTTTTTAGAAAATCCGGCAGAGTACCGGCCAAAAATGGAGAAAACAGTTCTTCGGAACTTGTGAAAAACACTTCCAATACATTTTCAATCATTCTCAAACTCCATTGTATCTCTCAATATTTCTCAACAATTTATCAAAAATGGTTCCATTTGTCATTCATTCATTTCACATGATAATCATGTACAAATCATAAATAAATATTCAATTTTTATTTATAAACACAAATTACAAATATTTGCATTAATACCAAAATATATTACATGAGTTTCAACTATAAATGAAAAAATAAAAGTTTAATTACAAAATACAAACAGTACAAAATACCAAAATGGAACTTAGTGTCCTACCAATGCACTAAAGTCTGTGAGGTGACACGGATACTATGTAGAACTGTGAATAGCCTCACTCAGTCTGTGGTCTATTGGGCTCTCTGTCAATCTCTCCAGAACTTACGCGTGGCAAAAAGCAACGCGCTAAGCAATAATGCTTAGTGGTGCTAATAATAAAATAAAAAAAAAACTAAAAGAAAATAGATATGCAGTGTATATATTGATGTCTCATGCAAACAAAATTTTAGTAATTATTTGTAGTCTATTTATTTGGCACTTGTTATATCAATTATTTCATTAAATTTATCAACTTCCATTTTTGGTTCCCCAAGTAACCTATACTGGATGACTGGACTAGATAAACGGGTAAACTGGCACTGGGTACCAAGTACCTCGGGCCATTACACCATCGGTCACGTATGTATCTCCCGGTGTGCAACAGAATAGCTAATGAGCTGTAATAATTATTAAGCACAAGGCCAAGTATCACCATAATATCAGAATGGCTAAAAGCCATAAAATCACAGAATGGCATAATGCCATATGCAGTACTGCTAATTGAACCCCATTGGCATGCCAACCTATCCAAACCAATCTTACTAGGTGTACTAGGGCACATTACAAAGTTATTGATTGAATTTTCATGTTTCACATGTAAGGTTAGTATTCATATTACTATTTAGGTCAAATTATTAACTTTCCAATGCATAATAGTTACATGAGTCCTAATCACATAAATTTATCACATTTTGGTTCCCAAAAGTGTTGGCATTAGTTGTTAATCCATACTTCTAACCAATGGAGAATAAATCAAAATTTCAATTTTTGGGTACTAGAGATCACTGTTCCATTAGGCCATTCTACAGTGAGAATTTAGCCAAGTATTCTTAATCAAAGTTGTTCTTTATTGTGTCTAGTTACATTTCACTTTTTGAATCACCCTATTTGGAGTTTTCTATCTCAAGTTATGGCTATTGCACCATAAATTGGTCGGATTGCCTTTACTCAGAATTTCTGGGCAATTTTTGATTCTGCCAGATTTGGTAGTCCAATTTTGGCTAGCAATTTCATTTAGTTAAGTCTAGAATTTGAGTTTGTGTTCCACATGAAAGTTGTTCTAATTTTCCTAAGCTTTCCATTGATATAAATTTCAGATCAATTGGACCTTTCTACACTGAGTTATGATCAAATGAATGAACACTGTTCATTTGATCATTTTGCCTAGGCAGACTTGGTGCTACCCGGATTTGGTCAATTTTTAGGGCATCCTAAGTTTAGTTTCTGGACAGGGTTCCTTTATCAAAGTTGTGCCATTATGTGTCTAATTTCATGTTCAATTGGCCTTGCACCAATTGAACCTACACAACCCAAGTTATAGCTGCCCAAACATGCTGGACTCACAACCAGTCCTACAGGTCACTCAAGGCAGCACACCCAATCTCAAATCCCAAGCTAGAATTCATTTCAATTCCTCATTATACTCAGCCAAATGGTCACTAATTGACCATTAGAACTTCCATTCACCAACACATGAGCAAAATCCAAATTTTGTGCCCCAAACCCTAACTCCAACATTTCAATTCATGCATCAACTTACATTTCATTATCCTAATCATGAGATTAGTGTTAAGGGCAGCTCACATACCACTTTGTTTCAAGGAAATTCATCAAATCCTAACCCATCTATGGCAGCCAAAATCATGGGATATATATATATATATATATATATATATATATATATATATATATATATATATATATACACACACACACACATACACACACACACATAATTTTCATTTTTTTTCTTACTAATTCAACTTAAATCATGTTCTTAAACAAGAAATTAAAGAGAGAGATGAAATATTAGACACTAACCTTGTTGGAGCTACTTCCAAGCTTGCCAAAACCTTTCTTTTTTCTCTTCTCTTTGCTACCTAGAGATAGTTTAAGGTGTGAGGGAAAATTTTAGTGAAGAGAGTGAGGGATTTTGAGGTGAAATGGGGTGGGGTATAAAGCTTGATAAAGCTTTAATGGAGGAATGGGTTAGAGTTGGGTTTCGGTTGGGTTGAGAGGTATGGGATGATAGAATTTTCTTTTGTAATTTTAGCCCATTTTACTCTTTTTAGGTTAGCTTATCTAATTGTGATTGGTTGGAACAATTTTAATTGCATCACTTGATGTCATTATTTGGTTTTAATTTCCATTTAGTTTGTTTTTCTTTCTTTTCTTTACTACTCAATTTTAATTTCATTTTTAGCAATGTTTATTCATATTTTATATCACATAATTTATTTACTTAATTGGACAAGTTGGTCAAAAATTATCTCTGAAGACGAAATGACCAAAATGCCCTCCGTTTGGTTTAACAAGCTAAAATTGTGTGTACCGATTGATTAAATTTTTCTTGTGTTTTCTTAGCAATTTATTGTCATTGAGACCCCAATAATCCTTCTCTGAAATCCTAAAAATTATTTCATAGAGTTTTCCCCGGGTCTAGGGTTACTAACGGCCTTCACCGTCACTTCCTGTTAGGGTCACTCATCACTTGGGCTACGGCTTATTTAACCTTAGTGCATTTCATTTCTAAAAATTGTCCTTAATTTTCTTATCATTATTTGGTTTATTTATAACTCCTCACTCTAGTCTAATTGTAATTCATGATACTCTAGCTGCCCGGACTGACATTGATCACCGGAACAGTAGAACGTACGGACTTGCTAAAGTGAGGATGTTACAAGCTTTCTCTTATGTCATTCGAGAATTGAGGTAAGATAGACTTTAATGATCTTCCAATGATGTAAGATAGACTGATGTCATATCATGCCTGTCTTAATGTTGTTCTTTAGTATATTTGTTTTTCTAATAATTTTGTGTACATCTCATATTTTTCCAGGCACTTTGCAAGTTCTTTGCACATGTAACGTGTTTAAAAGGGGAGCACTGCTAGAAAGATCCTCCAAATAATGTAAAGATATTTACTCATATTTGATTTATTTGCTCTTGGTTAGTTATCAATGAAGTGATAGTTCTAGTTTTCTCAATACTAGTTTCTCTTACAACTCTTCCCCTCTAATTTAAATTTCATCCTCGAAATTTACCTAATGCAAGCAGTTGAGGGAATTGTTGCCTCATCGTCTCTTCACTTTCCCAGGTTGACTCCTCGATATTGTGGTGCCTCCAAAGCACTTTCACCAGTGGAATCTGTTTGTTCCTCAACTCCTTCACTTCCCGAGCCAGGATCCATAAGGGTTCTTCTTCATATGTCAAGTCCGATTGTACTTTAATTTCTTCCATGGAAATGACATGTGAAGAAGATATTGTTGTATGCAAATTCTGCTAGTGGGAGATATCTATCCCAACTTCCCTCAAACTCGATGACACAACTCCTCAGCATATGCTCAAGGACCTACCATATATTTCATGTTATTATTATCATTTCAGTTCAATATTTATATTAATTCAATTGGTTTAAATGTTTACCCGGATTACTCTTTCTGATTGCCCATCCGTCTAAGGATGGAAAGCTGTGCTAAAGTGGAGTTGTGTACCCAAGAATTCATGCAATTTCTTCCAAAATCTAGATGTAAACCTTGGGTCTCGATCAGATATAATAGAAAGTGGAATTCCATGCAGTCTAACTATCTCACTAACATACAATTCTGCTAACTTCTCTAGTGAGTAGTCAGTCCTAACTGGCAGAAAGTGTGTTGACTTCGTCAATCTATCTACTATCACCCATACTGCATCATGATTCTTCTGGGTGAGAGGTAGATCACTTAAAAAATCCATGGTGACCCGATCCCATTTTCATTCAAGTATGCTTATGGGCTATAGCAAACCCGATGGAACTTGATGTTCTGCCTTGACTTGCTGACATGTCAGGCATTTAGTCACATAGTCAGTTATATCCTTCTTCATACCAGGCCACCAATACTGAAGCTTCAGGTCATGATACATTTTTGTACTTCCTGGGTGCATAGCATAAATACTGGTGTGTGCCTCCTTTAGAATACTGGCTTTCAATTCCCCATCATCTGGTACACACACTCTTCCTTTGTAGTACAGACACCCATCTGCTTTTACCTCATAGTCAGTTGCCTTCCCTTCTGAGATTTTGCTCATAGTAGCCATTAACTTCTCATTTACCTTCTGCCCATTTAAAATCTGCTGTAGTAGGTTTGGCCTCACTTGCAACTCAGCCATAATAGCTCCCTCTCGAGCCAAGGATAGACGGGCATTCAATGATCTCAAAGCTGTGATGGATTTTTTGCTCAAAGCATCAGCAACTACATTTGCCTTCCCAGGATGGTAGTCAATCACACAGTCATAGTCCTTTAGAAACTCAATCCATCGCCTCTGTCTAAGGTTGAACTCCTTTTGGGTTGGCAAATATTTCAGACTTTTGTGGTCTGTGTAAATATAACACTTTTCACCATACAAGTGGTGCCTCCATATCTTCAGTGCGAAGATAATTGCTGCAAGTTCTAGATCATGGGTAGGGTAGTTCTATTCATGTGGTCTCAGCTGCCTGGAAGCATAGGCGATCATCTTACCCTCTTGCATCAATACACACCCTAACCCATTATGTGAGGCATCACTGTAGACCATAAAGTCCTTTCCCGACACTGGCTGTGTTAACATTGGTGCCTCTGTCAACATAGCCTTCAACTTCTCAAAACTGGCCTGACACTTGTCATTCCAGTCAAATCTGACATTCTTGTGTAACAACTTGGTTATCAGAGCAGCTATTAAAGAAAATCCCTTCACAAATCTTCTGTAATACCCAACTAGCCCCAAGAAACTTCTGACCTCAGTTGTATTTCTGGGAGGCTTCCATTCCATCACTACTTCTATTTTCTTGGGATCCACTCTAATCCCATCAGCTGACACTATATGTCCAAGGAATGCAATCTCACTCAACCAGAAATTACACTTGGACAACTTAGCATACAGCTTCTTTTCTCTCAGGGTTTGCAGAACAATCCTCAAATGCTCATCATGTTCTTCCCTAGTCTTAGAATACACCAAAATATCATCAATAAAGATCACTACGAACCGATCTAGGTATGGATGGAAGATACGATTCATAAGGTCCATGAATGCTGCTGGTGCATTTGTAAGGCCAAAGGGGATCACCAGGAACTCATAATGCCCATACTGGGTCCTAAATACAGTCTTTGGCACATCTGCATCCTTCACCCTCAACTGATGATACGCTGATCTGAGATCAATTGTAGAAAATACTCCTGCTCCCTTCAACTGATCAAATAGATCATCAATTCTAGGCAACAGATACTTGTTCTTCACAGTCACTTTATTCAACTGCCAGTAATCGATGCATAACCTCAAAGTCCCATCCTTCTTCTTTACAAACAGCACTAGAGCTTCCCATGGTGACACACTGGGGCATATGAACCCCTTATCTAGTAACTCCTGCAACTGGATTTTCAGCTCCTTTAACTCAGTAGGTGCCATCTTATAAGGAGCAATAGAGATTGGTACTGTACCTGGCAATATCTCAATGGCAAATTCGACTTCCCTTTCTGGTGGCAAGCCAGGCAATTCTTCAGGGAACACATTTGGAAAGTCTCTTACTGTGGGTATATCACACAGATCTGGCTTAGCTTGCCTAGTATCCACCACATGTGCTAGGTAGGCTTCACAGTATTTTCTCATCAGTTTTCTTGCAACTGTGGCTGAGATGACATTGGACAAGAAATCTGTCCTTTCCCCACTGTCGACACCATATTTTGGCCGATCCCCAGAATCAATAAACCTTGAAACCGATCCCTAGCACTAAGTCTCTCCTTGCCATTTAACTACAGTTCCGATCTCTCTTCACAGAGAATTGAGTCAATGCTAAGCCTTACCGGTCTCTCAATCATTCACCAATCTCTCAAGCCCATTGTCAAATATCCTGACCGGTTAATTATATTCCCGATCTCTCTTGTCAGACGAGATTAAATTAACACTAGAGCCTTGCTGCCAGTATTCATGGTCGACCTCCCTTTTAAAAGTTTAGGAATAATCAAGCTAAGGTTCCAATCCGGTTTAATGAAGATCCCGATCTTAGATGTTCAAATTTTCAATTAAGTTCCGTTTAGCGTTGGTTCCTTACTAGTCTCATGCATGTCGTGTTTTCCGATCTCTCACACTTAGGACAATAATCGCTTTCAGTTATTTCAATATACTCAGACAATCAAGTGTTTAGAAATTTTTCGATCACAACCATTCACTGAACAAAAGAGTCATTTCATTTCATTTCATTGCAAAATTTGTACAAGTTATTCGGCTGGGGGATCACCCCCAGCCTGATCTACATTTCGCTCATCCTCTCCCTCCTCTTCACTATCCTCACCCTCGCCCCCGGGAGCCAGGTCGGCCATCCAAGAGAAGTCCTCTTCTGGGTAACGCTTCTGGAGTTCGGCCAAGAGGTCCTTGTGAGCATTCACATAGGCACCAGCTATCCCTGTCACCATTTCTTCGTCTTTCGCCTTAAGCTCCTCGATAAGTTGGGCGACCTGAGAAGCATCGTTGGCCCGGAGTGCCTGGACTTCCCCGAGAGCACGATCCCTTTCAGCCAGAACATGATTCTGTTCGGCCACCCTGTCTTCACAGAACTTCGCCCGCCCCTCAACTTGAGATATGTAATCCTGAGCGGATGCGAGTTCGGATCGAAGGGAAGCCATTTCCTTATTCTTCTTCTCAACCTCCTTGCCCAGGCGATGAGCCTTTTCCCGAACTATGGTCTGGTTCACCAGGCACTCCACGTTCAGGCTCATGGCGCGAGTCAAGATATCGTCAAGGCTGTCCGGGGATAGCCTGTCCCGATCCTCCCTAAGGCAAATGGAAGACCCCAAGACTTTGGCAAAACCGGGGTTCTCCCGAACAGTCTGGTTATTCTTCAGGGACTCGATCAACGTTTGAGCGCCACGAGAAGAGGCTCTCACAGAAGATTGAGAAGGCCCCCTTTCTGTGCTTGGAGCAGCTGGAGGAGGTGGAGCCGGCTCTTCCTGTTGAGGAGGAGATCGGACAGCTTCAGTGATCGGCGGCCCCGAAGGTTGGGACGGGCCTCCCTGCGTCTCCCCTGGTTCACGGCCGGGAGTTCGAAGCATTTCCGAACGCTTCATCTCCTTTACTTTCCGGGAGATCTCTCTTTCTTTCTTCCACTTCCTAGAACCCTCATCACCCGCCATACCTGCACAAAGAAGAGGTCAGTGAGATCGCTAAGGTCCTGAGATCTGAGATTTAGAAAATACCAGTGCCGAGGTCAGAGAGCGGAAGTTCGCGATCTTGGCCGGTGAGCACCAGAGGGTCCAATGGTGCAACTTCGGCCATCGCATCTAAACAGGAATACTTTTGAGTGGCAGCCTGATTCTTCAGATCCATCACTATTAAGCTCTCCTCCTGGTTCAGGTTAATGCACTTCGGAAGCAGGGGCCCCTGGTGCCACCAGCTACGGGGGAAGTCCTCAAAGCAGGTCGGATTTTTGCTCCTCAGAATGAAGAAGCGGTTCTTCCAATTTTTAAGGGAGGAGGGCAGATCGGTGAAGAGCCCGCAATGAGGCTTCGCCTGAAAGAACCAGTGCTCGTCGTCCTTTCGGCGAGTTAGCCTGTGCAGTTCGGCGAACACCTTAGCCGTAGGTCTGATTCCCTTAGCTCGGCATAGACCTCGGAAGGCTACTAAGATCCGCCACGAGTTAGGGTGAACTTGAGCAATGCACACCCGGTGAAGTTTTAGGACCTCCTTGAAGAAGTCATCCAGAGGGAACCGAAGACCGGCCTTTAACTGTTCCTCGTATACCATAACCAGGTCATTCTCTTCAAAGAAGTGATCGGCTCGGTGATCGCCGTGGCACCGGATAAGTTCGTACGAATCAGGGCGAATATTGTACTCCTGGCTAAATGATTGTAGATCGGACTCTTGTAAGATCGATGGCAGCTCGTCCATAGGGAGATTCTCCCTCCCTGAAGAAGGTACGTGCCTTGATGGTCCGATCCGCCCCCGAGCTGGAACAGAGGCCCTAGGAGGTTCTGTTTGCGCGTTTGGCCCGACCACCTCTTCTTCGTCAGACGACCACGAGAACTGAATGGAAGGAGGACTCGCCGCTCTTTAACCCTCAGCACCGCTCATTTTCAAAGAAAACAAAGAACTTAAACTAAAAAGAAGATCAAAGCCCTTACCGGAGTCTGATCGGCGTCGGAAGAACTTGAGCAAACGAGAGAACTTTGAGGTTGTGAGCGAGAGATTAAAAATGACATACAGGAGCAAATGGCTAACCCCTCACCCCTATTTATACTTGTCCGAGCATTTAATGCTCACGAGGTTCCAGGCAGTGCATCGGTTAACGAGATTC
Organism: Hevea brasiliensis; assembly: GCF_030052815.1. Classification (NCBI taxonomy): domain Eukaryota; kingdom Viridiplantae; phylum Streptophyta; class Magnoliopsida; order Malpighiales; family Euphorbiaceae; genus Hevea; species Hevea brasiliensis. Next base: position 95,108,189 of record NC_079495.1, on the reverse strand, counting down.
GCCAGCTGTTCTGACACGTCTCTCGAACATTCCAAGGAGATCGGTTAAATGGAGATCGGCATAATAAGTTGAATATTTTGAATGAAGGATTAGTTAAGAGTCGTTTTGTTAGGAACCAGATCGGACAAATATATCAGAGATCGAAAAATAATCAATAAGATAATAATTGGAGAAACAAGATTTTTATTTCCAAAAGATCGGATTACATCATTTGGGCGATCTCTAGGGATCGGATTACAATGAAGGTCTAACTACATCATTTGGGCGATCTCTAGAGATCTGATTACATTGAAGGATTACATCATTTGGGCGATCTCTAGAGACCGGTGGAACATCCTATCTAAAGAGTCCCAGGTTTATAACTGATCCCAAGGGTGTCGCCGACCGGAGCTTAATCCGCTGTCGGAACACCCAATGTGGAAGGAAACCGCTGTCGGAACACTCAATGTGGTGAGAAGCCGAATGAACTTGAGGAAGCAACCGCCAAGGGTCAGCGGAGCATCAGCAATTTGCTCGGCCAAAATCAGTTTGTCGATCATGCCAGTTGAACAACTCGGGATCGGCACGGTCGAGGTCCGCAATCCAGATCGGTCAATTAACCCAGTCCTCTCACCATCATCAGACAAGGTTATGCGATCACCGGGGTCGTAAATTTTCAGAGGAATAAGGAAGTCCATCGAGAGGGATCAAAACCACAATCATGGCGGAACGATCACGAGCAAATAGAATCGAAAAGAAAGAAGGAAGAGAGGAAAATCGATGAAGGAAATGTCTCGATCGTGGGTATATATAGGGAAAACGGGCATTTATTCTCGAAGGTAAAACGGCGAATGCTTCGGGAATCGAGGGGAAATTAATGCTTTGACCAGACCGGACCAGAGAAAGGGAAAGATCGGAATAATAGATCGGAAGATGGGAGACCAGCATGAAAGATCGGAAAAGAGCATGTAAAAGAGATCAGAAAGAGGGAAGATCGGAAGGCAAAAAGAATAAGACAAATCCCAATAACCGTCGTCAGAATCAGAGCCGAGGTAGTTAAAGCGTTGCAGACGAGATCTCCACCGCACGCCTAAGAATCGCCCGCAATGCTGATAGGTGCCAGGGTATGTCATGATAGTCCTGTACATCCCAATCCCCACCGTTGATCTCACTGGTAATGACAAACCCGGAACCCTTGGATCAAGAGAGAAGACGACAATACCAGCGTCTTTCGCTCTTAGCCCTCAGATCGTTTCGGATGAGAAGATTTGGGACCGTCAGATTGAAAGAAGAAAAGGACAAATATTCTGAAGAGTGATCTCAGCCATTCATTTTGATTCTCTTTAATTCCTGAACATCCGATCATGTCCTTCGAAATCTTGACCCTCCATCTCCCTCAAAATAAATCCTGACCCTTCACGGGGAGCACCCGATTCCTATAAATACCTGCATGAAAACTGTTCAAGGGACGGGCAAAAAAGAGAGGTAGTTATTATAGCGGAAGAACTCTGAAACTCGATTCAATTTGTTACTCTGCTACTTTGAAGTTTTGATTAGAAAGACTTTTGAAACTAGTTTTCTGAAGTGTTTTCTTGAAAAGGATTCTGAATACTGAAACTCTACATTTTCAGTTTGTTCATTATCTGGTCACACTCTCACTTTCAGCCCTTATCATCTCTGTTTTCATTCCTATTGTCTAAGCTAAACTTCATTCCACTCGGTTTTTATCTTGATCTGATTGCATTTTAGCTAAGCACCCTTTAAGTTCACGACGGACATCAACCCTCAGGCTAATCAATCCGCTGCCTTATCACTATTTGTCACCCCGTAGTTATTTCAATAGATTTGGCTCCTTACAGGTAAGAGCTCATATTGCTGTTTTATTAACTGTTTACGTTTATTTTTCGCATTTTCTTTGTTCTTTTTACGTATGTAATTTTCTCTAAGTTCATTTTGTGTAAAAGAACCCAAAAAAAAAAAACGTTACTCCCGAGTTATCTCTTTAGTGATCAGTCCATCATTTTATTAATCTTCGTCATTTCTGAATGCAAGTTTTCCATCTCCTAGTAGCGTGTAAGTGGTTGGGTAAAACGTAGGTAACTGCAACTTAAGGGTCTCTTTTAAGAGAGAGAGCCTGAATAACGCGTCAGGAAAATAGCCAAACTATTAGGCTGACGTAAACGGCAATTCGGCAAGATGCCATAAAGTGGAATGAAACCAAAGTAAACGAAACAGAATAGATCGGACATTAATAGATACTGGTAAAGTGACCTTAGGGGAAGTCCGCAAAATTTAGTCCAGCTTCTCTTATTTAGTCACAAAATATCAATTCGAAGCCTTACCCCCAGCACCTTAGAACGTTAGAATCTTTAGCTTTAGGACCTTATGACATGTAGCTGAAATTAAAATTTGGGAGATCGGAAAGATCCCATTAAGGTTCCTGTTAATTTAAAAAAGAGATCGGAAGAGGGTTCTTATCCGGTCTCAAATCAAAATTTTAAATAAATACTTAATAGAGATCGGAGGAGAGTTCTTATCCGGTCTCAAATCAAAATTTTAAATAAATACTTAATAGAGATCGGAGGAGAGTTCTTATTCGGTCTCAACTCAAAATTTTAAATAAATACTTAATAGAGATCGGAGGAGAGTTCTTATCCGGTCTCAAATCAAAATTTTAATAAATATTTAATAGAGATCGGAAGAGAGTCCTTATCCGGTCTCAACTCAAAATTTTAATAAGCATTAAATAGAGATCAGAGGAGAGTTCTTATCCGGTCTCAACTCAAAATTTTTAATGATTTAATAGAGATCGGAGGAGAGTTCTTATCCGATCTCAACTCAAAATTTTAATAAATATTAAAGAGTTCGGAGAAAAGTTCTTATACAATTCTTAAATTAAATTTTAATAAGATATTTCTTTTAGATAAGATTAACATGCAACAGTAACTCACTAAGGTTGTCTCATTTACTTATGTATCTGGGTGATCCAAATTTAGTAAAAAATCAAATGCTCCTTTAGTCAAAAGGATCAACATATCCATTCAAGCCCTCCTAACTAATGCAAAATTAAATCTACTTACTTTTATTAAGGGACGAGGTGGGGTGCCTAACACCTTCCCCACCCGTTTACGGACCCCGAACCTAGAATCTCTGCCTTGAAGTGGTTTCATTTCGATTTATTTTCACAAATGGTTTTCTTTAGTTTCCCTTAAAACTAAGGTGGCGACTCCTCACTCTTTCCCACTTCGGTGAGGGTTCGTTCAGGCGACCGCAAAATCCCTTGCGACACCCACAACTGTGATCTCATTACCCTCAGAAGTTTTCAAGGAAATTCTCTTCAATTTACAATCAACCATTGCCTGATGACGTGACAACCAGTCCATTCCCAAAATCACGTCAAACTCATGGAAAGGCAATTCAATCAGGTTGGCCAAGAATTCATACCCCTGAATCCTTAATCGGTAACCTTTGTACATCTTGTTCACCACCACACTGTGGCCCAATGGATTAGTGACTAGAATGTCTTGGTCACTCTCCCCTACTAGTATCCCTCTTTCTACTGGTAGGTTGATGCAGATGTATGAATGAGTGGATTCTGGATCCACCAATGCATGCATAGATGTGTTGTAGAGGAAGAACGTACCCCTGATAACATCCGGGGCATCTTGCTCCTCCTGAGCTCTCATGGAATAAGCTCTGGCAGGTGTTCTAGCCTCTAGCCTCTCGGCTGGCTCAGATGCAGGTCTCTGTGATGGACCAGCTGCCTCAGATTTACTGGACTTCCTACCCCTTTGAGGTGCAGAGTTAGGTCTATCTGCTTGTGCTGGAGCAGCTGTAGCAGTTCTGCGTGGACAGTTCTTTAACTGATGCTCTGTAGACCTACACCTTAAGCAGGCACCCGTCACTCTCCAACACTCTCCCTTATGCCACTTCAGGCAGTGTGGACAAGCAGAAGATGCTGGGGCTGGTCCTCGAACATCGCCCCCGGAGACACGCCCACCGATGGTATGGGTGGCCTCTCCTAGATGTGAATCGTGGCACAGGCCTCGGGATGACCTTGACCTTGAGGTCGACTGAACTCGAGGTGTGGACCTCTGAACTTCTTCCCATGTGCAAAAGATGAGCTAGACTGACTTGGGCCCCTCTTCTGCTGTCTCTCTCTCCTGATCTGCTCACTTATTCTAACTTTCTCAACTTTTACTGCAGCTTCGACTAACTTGGTGAAGTTTTTGATTCCCAAGGCAGTGATCATTATCTTGATGTTGTCATTCAGCCCCTCTTCAAATCTTCTACACTTTTCGGCCTCATTTGGGACTATCTCCCTTCCATAACGGCTCAATCTGACAAATTCTCTTTTATACTCAGCTACTGTCAGCTGTCTTTGCCTCAGGTTAATAAATTCTCTCCTCCTGTCTTCCAGGTACACACTTCCCGCATACTTCTTTCTGAATTGAGCAAGGAAGAACTCCCAGGTTATTTGTTCTGGCTGCACTTCACTGGACACTGTATCCCACCATTGATATGCATCATCTTGCAGTAGAGATATAACAGCTTTTAGGTTTTACTCTGGGGTGCAGTGGAGTTATTTTAAAACTCTCCCTATTCTATCCAACCAGTTCTCAGCTGCAACAGAATCATCTCCTCTCTTGCCAAAAAAATCCACTGCTCCAAAATTTCTCAGTTTCTCCAAATGAGATTTTTGTTGTGAAGGTGGTGGTGGTAGCATTACCCCTGCCATTTGTCTGAAAAACTCTCCCATTTTTTGGAACATGGCTTGTGGAGGCTGTGCAGGCTCTAATGGAGTAGGTGGAGCAGGTTTTCCCCTACCCCCAGTTTTAGCTGCTGCAGGTGGAGCATGACTCTCCACTTCCTCCTCAACTGCCCTCTGTGACGTGGGGTCCATATCCTAATCAAAATAAGAAAACCAAATAGATCTGCATTAGTGTCACTTCGACTCTTAAAAATGCAATGGATGGTATGGACTCGATCTAGACCCAGAAACGCCTAAACCATGCTCTAATACCACTAAATGTGACACCCCTTACCCGTCTATAGTATAGCCGAGTAAAATATGCCACACAGTGCACCGGAACACCATATTTTATCTCAATTATTTTTATCCTTCCTTAATTTATTTCTTCATGATTATGAAGTGCAATTTGTGAAATTTAACTCATTTATTGAAATTATAAATTCATTTGAGGTTTCGAAAATTTTTTAGAAAATCCGGCAGAGTACCGGCTAAAAATGGGGAAAGCAGTTCTTCGGAACCTGTGAAAAATACTTCCAATACATTTTCAATCATTCTCAAACTCCATTGTATCAACATAATCTCAATATTTCTCAACCATTTCTCAAAAATGGTTCCATTTGTCATTCATTCATTTCACATGATAATCATGTACAAAATATAAATAAATACTCAATTTTTATTTATAAACACAAATTACAAATATTTGCATTAATACTAAAATATATTACATGAGTTTCAACTATAAATGAGAAAATAAAAGTTTAATTACAAAATACAAACAGTACAAAATACCAAAATGGGACCTAGTGTCCTACCAATGCACTGAAGTCTGTGAGGTGACACGGACACTATGCAGAACTGTGAACGGCCTCACCCAGTCTGTGGTCTATTAGGCTCTCTGTAAGTCTCTCCAGAACCTATGCGTGGCAAAAGGTAACGCGCTAAGCAATAATGCTTAGTAGTGCCAATAATAAAAAAAAAAAAAAACTAAAAGAAAATAGATATGCAGTGTATATATTAATGTCTCATGCAAATAAAATTTTAGTAATTATTTATAGTCTATTTATTTGGCACTTGTTATATCAATTATTTCATTAAATTTATCAACTTCCATTTTTTATTACCCAAGTAACCTATACTGGATGACTGGATAGGATAAACGGGTAAACTGGCACTGGGTACTAAGTACCTCAGGCCATCATACCATCGGTCATGTAGGTATCTCCCGGTGTGCAACAGAACAGCCAATGAGCTGTAATAATTATTAGGTACAAGGCCAAGTATCATCATAATATCAGAATGGATAAAAGCCATAAAATCATAGAATGGCATAATGCCATGTGCAGTACTGCTAACTGAACCCTATTGGCATGCCAACCTATCCAAAACAATCTTACTAGGTGTACTAGGGCACATTACAAAGTTATTGATTGAATTTTCATGTTTCACATGTAAGGTTACTATTCATTTTACTATTTAGGTCAAATTATTGACTTTTCAATGCATAATAGTTACAAGAGTCCTAATCACATAAATTTACCACATTTTGGTTCCCAAAAGTGTTGGCATTAGTTGCCAATCCATACTTCTAACCAATGAAGAATAAATCAAAATTTTAGTTTTTAGGTACTAGAGTTCACTGTTTCATTAGGCCATTCTATAGTGAGAATTTGGTCAAGTGTTCTTAATCAAAGTTGTTCTTTATTGTGTCTAGTTACATTTCATTTTTTGAATTACCCCATTTGGAGTTTTCTAGCTCAAGTTATGGCTATTGCACCATAACTAGTCGGATTGCCTTTACCCATAATTTCTGGGCAATTTTTGGTTCTACCAGATTTAGTAGTCCAACTTTGGCTAGCAATTTTATTTAGTTAAGTTCAGAATTTGAGTTTGTGTTCTACATGAAAGTTGTTCTAATTTTCCTAAGCTTTCCATTGATATAAAATTTAGGTCAATTGGACCTTTCTACACTGAGTTATGACTAAATGAATGAACACTATTCATTTAGTCATTTTGCCCAGGCAGACTTGGTGCTACCCGGATTTGGTTAATTTTTAGGGCATCCTAAGTTTAGTTTCTGGACAGGGTTCCTTTATCAAAGTTATGCCATTATGTGTCTAATTTCATGTCCAATTGGCCTTGCACCAATTGAGCCTACACAACCCAAGTTATAGCTACCCAAACATGCTGGACTCACAACCAGTCCTGCAGGTCACTCAAGGCAGCACACCCAACCTCAAATCCCAAGCTAGAATTCACTTCAATTCCTCATTATACTTAACCAAATGGTCACTAATTGACCATTAGAACTTCCATTCACCAACATATGAGCAAAATCCAAATTTTGTGCGCCAAATCCTAACTCCAACATTTCAATTCATGCATCAACTTACATTTCGTTATCCTAATCATGAGACTAGTGGTAAGGGCAGCTCACATACCACTTTGTTTCAAGGAAATTCATCAAATCCTAACCCATCTATGGCTGCCAAAATCATGGGATATATATATATATATATACACACACACACACATAATTTTCATTTCTTTTTTTACTTATTCAACTTAAATCTTGTTCTTAAACAAGAAATTAAAGAGAGAGATGAAATATTAGACACTAACCTTGTTGGAGCTACTTCCAAGCTTGCCAAAACCTTTCTTTTTTCTCTTCTTTTTGCTACCTAGAGATAGTTTAAGGTGCGAGGGAAAATTTTAGTGAAGAGAATGAGGATTTTGATATGAAACGGAGTGCGGTATAAAGCTTGATAAAGCTTTAATGGAGGAATGGGTTAGAGTTGGGTTTCGGTTGGGTTGAGAGGTAAGGGATGACAGAATTTTCTTTTGTAATTTCAGCCCATTTTACTCTTTTTAAGTTAGCTTATCTAATTGTGATTGGTTGGAACAATTTTAATTGCATCACTTGATGTCATTATTTGATTTTAATTTCCATTTAGTTTATTTTTCTTTCTTTTCTTTACTACTCAATTTTAATTTCATTTTTAGCAATGTTTATTTATATTTTATGTCACATAATTTATTTACTTAATTGGACAAGTTGGTAACAAATTATTTCTGAATACGAAATAACCAAAATGCTCTCCGTTTGGTTTAACGAGCTAAAATTGTGTGTACCGATTGATTAAATTTTCCTTGTGTTTTCTTAGCAACTTATTGTCATTGAGACCCCAATAATCCTTCCCTGAAATCCCAAAAATTATTTTATAGAGTTTTCCCCGGGTCTAGGGTTACTAACGGCCTTCGCGGTCACTTCCCGTTAGGATCACTTATCATTGGGGCTACGGCTCATTTAACCTTAGTGCATTTCATTTCTAAAAATTGTCCTTAATTTTTCTTATCATTATTTGGTTTATTTATAACTCCTCACTCTAGTCTAATTGTAATTCATGATACTCTAGCTGCCCAGATCAACATTGGTCATCGAAACAGTAGAACGTACGGACTAGCTAAAGTGAGGATGTTACAAGCTTTCTCTTATGTCATTCGAGAATTGAGGTAAGATAGACTCTAATGATCTTCCAATGATGTAAGATAGACTGATGTCATATCATGCCTGTCTTAATGTTGTTCTTTGGTATATTTGTTTTTCTAATAATATTGTGTACATCTCCTATTTTTCCAAGCACTTTGCAAGTTCTTTGCACATGTAACATGTTTAAAAGGGGAGCACTGTGAGTTTTTACATGGCTAGAAAGATCTACCAAATAATGTAAAGATATTTACTCATAATTGATTTATTTGCTCTTGGTTAGTTATCAATGAAGTGATAGTTCTAGTTTTCTCACTACTAGTTTCTCTTATTTATTAACAGAGATTTGCGTCTATATAAAAATGATATACTCTTATGACAGTCGATTCCAAATATGAACATGTTAAACTATCTATGTTAGATTCTACTTCATCTTCATTAACGCTTCCCCTCCAATCTATGCTGTATCAACTTCCTCTCTAAGTTTACAACCCTTAATAATGGATATTTACAAACATGCAGATACCTAAAATTTCAAAAAAAAAAAAAAAAGGAGAGCGATGACCCATATTTTAGGCAAACAATCTTTACTTCTTGGGTCCATGTCAATATCATAATTGGAACACTTAAAGTTGACAACTTTATTAACTAGAAGACATCAAAGAACAATTTGCTTCAGAGAGTTTGTACCCAACCATTGATTTCTTCTTTGTGTTTTTGTGATTATATGAGAAAAAGTCTCAAATTTTAGAGAAAAGTCTCAAATTTCAAATTAACTTGTGCATTCAAATGGTTCGCTCTCTCATAGAATACATTCACAAAGCTTTAATGGCAGCTCAAATCATATTTTGGCTATCTAGTAGTCAATTAACACGTCATAGTACTTGATTCTTTACCAGTGCAATTTTGTGTTTAAATGTAATAAAATTTTAAAGTTGAGGTATTTGGCCATTTTATATTCATCTTCATTTTAAATTTATATGTTTGAATGGTGATAAGCATGCAACATATATCTGTGAAAATTCAACAACAATTACAAGGGCATTTTGCCACAAATGATTTGACCTTTTTTAAATGTGTAAAATGGTTTTCAAATTTTTTTTTTATTTCATTTATAAGTAAGCAGTGTTATTTCTACTTTAAAGTTAAAAAAAATTACTATTCATTCTCTTCATTTCTTTTCTTGCTGTCAACTTCTTATCATTTTGCATATTATATTTTTGTCTTTAAACATTTTTGAATTGAGTTCTGATTGTAGATGAAATTATTAATTTTTTAATTAAATATTATATGACAAGGATAGATTTTTCATTAACTAATGAAAGAAATTATTCTCTTAAAAAATATATATTTTTTGAAACGTCTTACCTAAAAGCACCATGAACCTCTCATCTCGACAATAGCTATGCATGCACCTCATAGTCCCTCGTCGATGTAGTCTCAAGATCTCATAGGTACAACCCTTATATGTTCCTTTGCCTATGACTCTATGACTGACAAATCATGGTAAAACTAGAACTTTGCTGGGTCCATGATTTGCTAGAATTATAATTTTTGTTAGGAGGACACTAAACTTTTACAAGGTTGTATTTTTTTTTTACTTTGTTTTTTTATTAATTTGTTGTGTTAATTTGTTGCATTTTTGCTAGAATTGAGTTTTAGCATTGTTTGGGCCGGATATGAAGAGGGTCGTGCATTCACATTGAGCAAAAGAGGAAAGTGTCTAAATTGATAAACATATCCAAACAAAATCATTTTGATTGAATTCACTTCACCTCTCTATTAATTTAGTTGGATTCGATTTTCATTTTATATGCTTTGGTTTTTTGGGTTTTTCGGTTTTAAATCGCAACACTGATTGCATATCTTTTATGTACTCTCTACGACTATGTGAAGTCTTAAGAAAATGAGAAGAGAGAAAAATACGAACTTGCATTTAGTACACTCTGACTATCTCAAAAAAAATTATAAAAAAAAAAGAAAAAGAAAGAAATCGTTTGCTAAAACCCTAGCTTCGAATATTCTCTTCACTAAGCATCATCATCTATTCTCTCATTGACTCATTAATTTTATGGACCAATAAAAATTTGATCTATTTTGATAATTAAAGGATTATTAGGTTGTCTAGTTTACTAAATTTATTTTAAATAAGATTAATATTTAGTACTCTAAATAGCCCATGAATCATATATATTCTATTATCGCTATATATGTAAATGTTATAATTATTATAATTTAGCTATATAACTAAGCCTAACTTTTAATTTAAAAGATTAACTTAACATACTCTTTACTCATAAAAATGGCCGATACTTTTTTTTTATTGAGTCAATAAAAATATCAATTAATAATATTCTTAATTTGAATATGAATAATTTAGTCTAACAATTATAACATATAGATCTAAATTTAAATTATTGGTCTATATTATAATTAAACAAATTAGTAAATCCCCCATTTTAATTGAGTCCATTTTCAAAAAAATCTAAAATTAGTCACAAAATTTTATTACTTATAAGTAAAAATTGTAAGTGAGGGAATAACTTTGTGGAATATAATTTTATAATTTATCTTTAAATTATTTTTAAATAAACTATTTTTTATTGGACTAATGTTAATGAGTCAAAAGATTGGTCCAATTTCAACATTTTACAATTATTAGATTAATAAAAAAAATTAATTAATAATAATTATAAAAAAATATTTTCTTAACATAATTCTAATTTTAAAATTTAAAATTAATAAATTTGTTATGAAACTAGCGTATTATTTACCTTAAAATTAAATTGAAAAAACTTTTACTTAATAAAAAAAATTTTTAAAAAATAAATTATGAGTGAGTGAAAGGATTAAAAGCTTCAATAAACCCAGAAACTGCAAAAATGGTTCGCAGCATCAAAAACCCTAAAAAAGCCAAAAGGAAAAACAAGGTTTACCAATCCTTCTTATCACACCTGATAATCAATCAATCAATCAATCAATCAGTCGATTGAACAATTAATTTTTTTCCCCACTATTTTTGTAATTAATTTTTGACGCAAATCTCTGTTGTAAAATATACAGGGCTCAAAGAGAGGAGATGGGTCATCTTCTTCCTCATCGATACCCTCGATGCCTACAAAAGTATGGCAACCAGGTGTGGACAAGCTGGAGGAAGGCGAGGAGCTCGAGTGTGACCCCTCTGTCTACAATTCTCTTCACGGCTTTCACATTGGCTGGCCTTGCTTGAGGTTTTTCCTTTATTCCGTTTTGTTTTTCCTGTTTCCCTATATTTTCAAACAAAAGTAGATTCAGTTGTGAAAGTGGAATGCTTGAAAGATTGGATTTTTATTATGCAGACTGTCCTCTGATTTTAAAGTTGAATGTTTAATTTGGATATTTATGAGCTTGTCTTTGATTGAATGGAGATTTAGGTGCTTTTGAGCGGATGCTGTCATGTTTTTTATGAATTCATAGGAATTTTTGAATATTTGGTATACCTTAGAACTGATTAATTTTATATTGCTTTGCTTCTTTTGGTTCTGAGAATCTGAAAAAGAAAGTCCCCATTTGGATGGGTGTGAATTTGAAATTATGATGTATTTGGATTTTACATTATGTTAAAATCATATGGTTTTTCACTTGAAAAACAAATCCAAGTTCTTTTTTTTTTCAAATGTATACCTATCAAAATGAAGCCTAAAATAATTGTACATTTATTTATTTTTGTAATTTGATTTAATTTTGGCAGTTTTGATATAGTACGTGATTCATTGGGTCTGCTTCGGACGGAATTTCCCCACACAGTTTATTTGGTTGCAGGGACTCAGGTGAGATTCACTTCACAATCATTGGTAGTCACTGAGAGTTTATCTCGTAGGAAATCTATTTGTGATAGTATTGAATGTTTCTTCGGATTTAGATACTATTACCTATCATAATGGAAATAACAACAGGCAAAGTCAGATTAGGCCTTACAAATTATGAGTCTGCCTTTTTTCCTGCAGGGGACAAAATTGGACCACAGGTCCATGCAGCTACTGGAAAATGATATTATGTTTTCGGACCTTTCTTCTATCTTTTTATTTTAATCATTATTTTATCTCTTAACACATTTGTTTATATTCCTATAATCTGCAGGCAGAGAAAGCTTCTTACAACTCTATTGGAATATTTAAAGTATCTAATGTTTCTGGTAAAAGACGTGAATTGGTGCCCACCACAAAAACATCTGGTGACACTGACATGGATACTGATAGTAGTGATAGTGATGAAGATAGTGAAGATGAGGAGGATGTTGGAACTTTGACACCAGCTTTGCAGGCACTTCCTTTTTTCTTAACTTTTATGATTGGTCTGTTTTAATACTGCTTTATTTTTCATGCATTTTCATTTCCAAGTTTGCATTCACAGTTACGCAAAGTAGCTCACGAAGGATGTGTCAGTCGTATACGCGCAATGACACAAAATCCCCATATATGTGCATCTTGGTCAGATACTGGTCATGTTCAGGTTAGAAGTACTTTCTTATGATCTAAAGTTCTTTATCTTTTATATATATTTGATATTTACCTTTTCATGTGTTGGGTGACTTCAGCCCGAAGCATAAGATATTAAAATGGTAATACTGGGGTTTTGAAAATGTGAGACTAGTAGGTTATTGACATAATGATTCTTTTTTCATGTGCTATGAATTGCATCTTTACATACAGATATGGGACTTCAGTGCTCATCTGAATGCTTTAGCACAATCAGAAGCAGAAGTTAACCAGGGAGGCTCTTCAGTTTCTAATCAGGCTCCTTTAATTAAGTTTGGAGGGCACAAAGATGAAGGTTATGCAATAGATTGGAGTCCTCGTGTCACTGGAAGGCTGGTGTCTGGTACTGTTGAATATTATTTTTTTTATATTTTGATTTTTCCCCCCACTTCCCAAATATCTTTAACTATTATCTGCTTAATGTGTAAAGTACTTGTTTGAACGTTGAAGGTGACTGCAAGAATTGTATTCATTTATGGGAGCCTACATCTGGTGCAACATGGAATATTAGTAATGCCCCATTTATTGGGCATTCTGCAAGTGTGGAAGATCTACAGGTACATAAATTACTTTTGAATCCAATATGAATGATCTTTCATAAATTGTTCAATTTTGTAAGAAATGTTGTCATATTTTGTCTATGCAGTGGAGTCCTACGGAAGATGAGGTATTCGCCTCTTGTTCTGTTGATGGAAGTATTGCAATATGGGATATCCGCTTGGGGAAGTCACCAGCAATTTCTTTCAAGGCACATAATGCAGATGTGAATGTTATTTCATGGAACAGGTGTGTTGATATTTATGGTATCTGATTCACTGTTCTTTGCAACACTCTTCTACTTCTATTTTATAGGTAATGATCTCATTAATTACTTCATTGGTTGTGATAGGTTGGCTAGTGTTATGCTGGCATCTGGAAGTGATGACGGGACATTTTCTATTCGTGATCTTAGATTGTTATCACAAAAGCAGGTATGCCTATGTCTAATGTAGGATATTGTAACGTTTTGTTTTCCACAAATAAAAAAACGAAAAGAAAACAGCTATTTGACCCAACAATTTTGTACCAGTCACCTGGCTTGTTTTATTTATCATAATCCTTACTAGGGATGTTCATGGGTTGGGTCAGTCTGGTTGACCGTGAAATGCTAGGCCAAACCAACCTTGGTTTGGGAATCATTATAACTGAAGCAGAAAAACTTAGGTAGAAAACCATACTCCTCGGGTTAGATTGGTTGCACTCAGTTTTGGGTTTGATTTTTGGGTTGAAACATTAAATCTTAAACTCAATCTCAAGAATTCAACATGATAACCAAACAATTTATTAATTCATTTGGTAGAAAATCTGTATAGAACTTTATTAAAATATCTCTAATGCATTCAGTTTCATAAAAACAACAAAAATAAAAAATAAAAATAAAAATCTTTGAGATTGAATGTGTAAATCTCATAAAAACTATCTAGTAAAAATGAATCTTAGAAGAGAAACTACATAGAAATCAAACATGTCTTCGTCTGTGGTGGTGATTGTCAGCATCAAAAATGCTTTTAATTCTTGATCTCATCTTTTTTTTTTTTTTACTGCATATTTTATTTTTTGGACCATAGCTTAATGTGTATTGATTGTTGGTTTTTATTGAATAAGAAAGGATTAGATATAGTTAGAGTATAATCGCAGAAGAGAGGGTTTCTAATTTTTTTTTTTTTTTTGGAGTTGCCTTAACATGAAGAACAAGAGGATAGGGTTTGTTTAGGATATGATGTTGAGTCTATTTGACATTATTGTTGGAGTTGCAATTGAGAAAAACAGCCCCTTAAATATGTTAGTTAAAAGCTACTAAAAATTTTTCAGTTGCATTTGAAATGTTGCTTTTCTAAAAAGCAAGTTTGAAACACAATCTCAAGGAAACTTGATATATAGTGTGATAAAATGATAGCTTTATTAGTCATCTCATTCTGGAGCTGTTTTATTTTTTCTTGAATCAAAGGTTCATTAACCTTTTCATGGACTGTTTTCTGATCTATTTCTCTTTTAAGAGAATAAATGAAATTTTCTTTATTTTTTATGTTGCTTTTAAGCACATCTATTTCTCTTTCTATTGGTAAAGAGATAAATTCAAAAATAATCTCTCTTCCATCTATTTCAGATACTATTCCCTTTTCAGTAATTGACTTGATAGGGTATAGCATGTGTAGGAATGGGTTTCCTAGGATTACCGGATGAGATAATCCTTTTACCATTATAAACGGTATTTCGAAACATATTCCCTGATTACAAACTACCGTATCAGATAGCTTGTATTTGATACTCATTTTAGAGCTATCTGCTGTATGTAATTCTTCTACTGTTTTAGAGAAGTATTTCGAAGGTACAAGTCCTTCATCTATACAGCATAGATCACTTTGAATCAATCAAGGCTATAGTACTGAATAAGTACTCTTTCTGAACAATTATTGTTACTTTCGTATGCCATTTATGAGTTATAACTCTATCAATTCTATTAACATACTGGAGACTGTTTATCTCTACTTGTTCTTCTTCTTTTTCTGTTGTTTCCATCATTAATGGAGAATCTTGTTTTACTTCTAGTAAAACTATTCTTTCTTTTAAGAATTGCACTTCAGTTTTAACCGAATTTATTTCTTGCCTTAATTCTTTCACAGTTGGTTCTCTTGGTGTTTTAACCCTTTTGATTCTTTCCATAATTTCTTTAAGATCATATGGATTAGCCTTCTCTTCAATTCTTTTTTCTAAAGGACTTTTCTCTTTGAATACATTTAAGTATTCTTCTAGTCTTTTTCTTTTTTCTTTCGATTTTCTATTTTATCTATAAGATCTAATATCAGGTTTTGTTCTTTTGTTAAGACACACAAACCATTTAAGGTACAAAGTGATTTGTAATAATCACATTTTCCATTACATTCTGATTTTTTATCAAACTCAGTAGAAGATTCTTCTGACGTATAATCTATGACATTGACTTCTAAGTCTTCTGGTTCTGACTCATTTAAGAGTATCTTAATTAATGAATCTTTAAGATTTTCATCAATTGCTAATGCTTGTATTTGTTGCTTTACTTTACACTTATTAGCGTAATGTCCAGTCTTTCCACATTTGTAGCAAACTACATTAGTTTCTCTTGTTTCTCTTTTCTTCTTTTTAGAAGATGTTGCAGATTTCCTTTTAAGAGGTTTTCTGTACAGCTTTTCCTTTTTAGGATAAAAGGTTTTATATTTTTTAAAACTTTTCTTACCTTCTCTCCTCCCCCTTTTTACTTTGCCTTTATAAGGAAAAGTTACAGGTGGTAAACCAAACTGCTTCACGTAAATCACCAAGTATTCTTTTACCGGTGAGTCTTTCTTTTTGCAACTGGCGATGAATTTTTAATTCATTGCACAAGGATATACCTGCTGAGACTACTTCAGAAGCTAGTTCTTCGTAGGTATAATGGTTGTATGGTAGGGCACCATCATTTTTATCCCTAATTTGTTTTTTGACTCGTTCAGAAAATAACGAGGGTAATCCAGAAAGAAACTTTTCTTTCCAGAAATCATACTGATTATCTTCCCTAGTGAAAATAAGGGAAAAGAATGTGTCTTTATACCACTTAAAATGAGACAGATCAGGACACCTTAAATTCATTAGTTGTTCCTGGGATCTATCTAGTTATAAGCTGGCTGATCCTACAGATCAGGACACCTTAAATTCATTAGTTGTTCCTGGGATCTATCTAGGTATAAGCTGGCTATGGTGTACAAGAGTGTATTAACACAATCTGGTACTGATGTTGGACCTTCAGCTCTTTGTTCTGTTTTTACAGCATCTAGGATTTGTCTTTTTCCTTCTTCTGATAAGGAAAAATCCTACCAACCTTTAAGTTGGCCAGTAAAACCAGATATAATGGCACTGGTTACTCCTCGATCATTGTTGCCTTTGACCTTTGCGGCTAAGGCATACATGGTCATAAAATGGATCACATTTTTAATCTGATAATCAGATAATCCATCTATGTTCCATTCTACAATTGAAGTTCCATCGTATTGCACATAATTATAATTAGTGTCTTCGAAAGAAAAAGACTAGAAGAATACTTAAATGTATTCAAAGAGAAAAGTCCTTTAGAAAAAAGAATTGAAGAGAAGGCTAATCCATATGATCTTAAAGAAATTATGGAAAGAATCAAAAGGGTTAAAACACCAAGAGAACCAACTGTGAAAGAATTAAGGCAAGAAATAAATTCGGTTAAAACTGAAGTGCAATTCTTAAAAGAAAGAATAGTTTTACTAGAAGTAAAACAAGATTCTCCATTAATGATGGAAACAACAGAAAAAGAAGAAGAACAAGTAGAGATAAACAGTCTCCAGTATGTTAATAGAATTGATAGAGTTATAACTCATAAATGGCATACGAAAGTAACAATAATTGTTCAGAAAGAGTACTTATTCAGTACTATAGCCCTAATTGATTCAGGTGCAGATTTATGCTGTATAGATGAAGGACTTGTACCTTCGAAATACTTCTCTAAAACAGTAGAAGAATTACATACAGCAGATAGCTCTAAAATGAGTATCAAATACAAGCTATCTGATACGGTAGTTTGTAATCAGGGAATATGTTTCGAAATACCGTTTATAATGGTAAAAGGATTATCTCATCCGGTAATCCTAGGAAACCCATTCCTACACATGCTATACCCTATCAAGTCAATTACTGAAAAGGGAATAGTATCTGAAATAGATGGAAGAGAGATTATTTTTGAATTTATCTCTTTACCAATAGAAAGAGAAATAGATGTGCTTAAAAGCAACATAAAAAATAAAGAAAAATTCATTTATTCTCTTAAAAGAGAAATAGATAAAAAAACAGTCCATGAAAAGGTTAATGAACCTTTGACTCAAGAAAAAATAAAACAGCTCCAAAATGAGATGACTAATAGCATCTGTGCAGAAGTTCCCAATGCATTTTTGGGCTAGAAAGAGTCATGTGGTTAATCTATCATATGAGCCCAGCTTTGAAGAAAAAATGATACCTACAAAGGCCCGACCCATAGCAATGGGGCCTAGACATTTGGAGATCTGCAAAAAGGAAATTGCTAACCTCGAGTTAAAAGGGCTAATTAGAAAAAGTCAAATCCCATGGAGTTGTCCAGCGTTTTATGTTGAAAATGCTGCTGAACTGGAAAGAGGAGTACCCAGATTAGTAATCAATTATAAGCCTTTAAATAAGGCCCTTAGATGGATTAGATATCCATTGCCTAATAAAAGAGATCTGTTAAACAGACTCTATGAGGCCCAAATTTTTTCAAAGTTCGATATGAAGTCTGGATATTGGCAAATCCAGATAGCTGAAATAGATAGGTATAAAACTGCCTTTACTGTACCATTTGGCCATTACGAATGGAACGTAATACCTTTCGGGCTTAAAAATGCCCCGTCCGAATTTCAAAAAATAATGAATGAAATATTTAATGCTTATTCACCATTTTCAATAGTCTACATTGATGATGTCCTTATTTTCTCCAGAACAATTGATCAACATTTCAAACACTTAAATGTGTTTATGAAAATTATCAAAAGAAATGGTCTGGTAGTCTCGGCCAGAAAGATTAAACTCTTTCAGACTAAAATTAGATTTTTAGGACACAATATAGAACAAGGATCAATTATTCCTATTGATCGAGCCATTGAGTTTGCCAGTAAGTTTCCTGATGAAATAAAAGAAAAAACCCAACTTCAAAGGTTTTTAGGAAGCCTTAATTATGTTTCAGACTTCTATAAAAGCCTGGCCCATGATGCAAAGCCTTTATTCCAAAGGCTTAGAAAAAACCCAAGCCCATGGACTAAAGAACACACTTTATCTGTTAAACGGATAAAACAAAAGGTCAAAATACTTCCCTGTCTGGCAATTACTCATCCATCTGCCTTAAAGGTAGTGGAAACTGACGCATCTAACGTCGGGTACGGAGGCATCTTAAAACAGAACCTAGATGGCAAAGAAACCCTAGTCAGATTTACCAGTGGAATTTAAACAGGACCTAGAGTTAATTACTCTACGGTTAAAAAAGAGATCTTATCTATAGTTCTCTGTGTACAAAAGTTTGAATCTGATTTATTGAATCAGAAATTCCTTATAAGGGTTGATTGCAAAAGTGCAAAAGAAATATTATTGAAAGATGTTAAAAACATCACATCTAAACAGATTTTTGCAAGATGGCAGGCTATTTTATCTGTGTTTGATTTTGATATTGAGTTTATTAAAGGAGAAACTAACTCATTACCTGATTTCTTAACACGTGAGTTTCTTACAGGACATAAGTTCAAAAGCCTCAGTAACTCCGTCAAAGCGAACCCACGAGGTATCGCCACCTCCGTCTAAAATGATGGACAAACTCAGAGACGACGCTTATGCTATCAGTGTCGAAGCTAATAATGCTAAGGAGGTTAATTACCCCTACATTCCAATAAGTTACTGTTTTCTTATGCCAATAGACAAAAAACACAAGGAACTGAAGCCTTATGAGGTAGCTAATTTCTACACTGAGCATCATACAGTAAATCCTTATTTACCAAAGGATTATACTTATTATCAAGCTATCCTAGCAGAGACCGATTCAGTGGTCTTTTCTCCAACAGAAAGGTCCGCTAATGAGTGGGCATTTAGCAAATTTATCATCAAAAGGATTATATCCTACGACGAATGGGGAGATTCTCTCTTTAAACAAAAGGAGTTGAATTTCGGAAAGCCCAGGTACTTTAATTATTTTGATTACATGATTGCCTGGACTGGTGCCTTAATTTATGAAAATAGGCAAAGAAAATTTAGCTGGTTCATACAGTTCCAGTTAGATAAAGAATCATGGGAGTTTCCTTCCTGGTTCTATGAATGGTTCTTTAACTGGGGATTATATCCCGTAGCTTTACCTAATAAGGTAAGATCTGTTTATGAACAGTTTACTGATTCAAATAAATCCTTAAAGGATTCAAGATTACTTTTTACTATGCTATATAAAATTCCATGGATAGTCAGATGGGATTATATTATCTCTAAAAAGAAAATGAAAAGGTTCGGAGAATTCTCTACCGGCCATGTTCCTGGTTAACCAGAAGAGTCCTAATAAAATGGTGGGATAAATGTGACTTTTCGAGCCACCCTCTGTTTATTCCTCCAAAGGATTAATTTCTCTGGCTAAAAAGCCATACTGCCTAGTCCTTCAGTTTCATCAAACCTGTCAGACTTGTTCAAAGACCTACTCAAATCAGTGCCGAAAGATGAGCTTCGCCGACAACTTTTCAGCGCACTTCAAGAAGACGACAAAGATGCTAGCTCAAAAGCATACAGCTCAAAAGCAAAAGATGCTGCAGAGTGCTCTAAGTCCCGTCAAAAGGACGAAAGTGACAGCGACACTGACATGGAAGGACAATACTGGGAAGACAGTTAAGACCCTTATGAACTGTAAAGGGTACGAAGATTCCTGCCAGCTATAAAAGTAGCTTCTGCCAACTCCACTTTCTCCTGTCTGCCACTAATAGTGACGCATGCCATGACGACTGAAGATTCCTTCTAACTCTTATAAGAAGGCCTCCCGACTTGCTTAACAAGCGGAATGTGTAATAGAGAAAAATATAGAGTGTTTTCTAAGTTTTAGAACTTCCTCTGTAAGGTGTGTTTCAATTCTTGTTCAAAAGAGTGTACTGTTTTCATATCAATAAAATATATGGTATTTTCTTCATCTCAATCTTCTTTTCCAAAATTAGAAAAAGAGTTAGATGTTTTAATCGATCAAACAAGAGAGTTAAACCAAGAACTTGAAACACTGTCCCAAAACACTGTGGATCTTCTTGGCCAACCCTCTGGTAAGTACGACTATTGGGTTTACTATTCACCTCCGCCTTCTGCAAAAATTCCATTTTCTTCCATTAAACCCACTGGTTGGAACGACTACAGTAGCTCTGTGAGTATTACTATTCATATAATTACTGTTTATATTATTTGAAGCACTGTAAGCATCATTACTATTTAAGTATGTTCTGCACTTGCCCTTAAAGGGATCCTGTGCATCAGAAAACTGTTCATGTCTACTTATGTTAATTGCCTTTTATTTTATTTACGTTGTCTTGATTTAACTAGTAGAAGAGAAGTAGAATTGTTTAAACAAGCCTTAGTAGAAAACGGTAATGATTTGTGTAATTATCATGCAGAAACACATAATGAATTCTGTGACTGTAGAGAACACCAAAGGTTGTTAGTCTTGTTTAGAATTATAATAAGTTTGTTAGATATTTGGCTTAATAATAATAATTTTTAATTTTCTTCTTCATATTAAGTTTCTCATCGTGTCTGTCTAGTAGTATATCAGCTGGAAACTAGTAACCGCTTGAGCCCTTCACTGGTGGAAGGTAGAGCAACCGTTAGCCACAACGCCACGTACTACTAATAATAGTGTCGATCCTTGCGTCGAAGTATCCGGCGTCTCAATTGGTATCAGAGCCAAGTTAGACAATAGTTTGGTCAAAAGTTCTAGTGAAACCCCAAGTCGCGTATCCGTCAGCCGTTTAGCCGAGGTCAGGCGTTTTAGGCATTTGGAGTAAATCGTTGACAGTGATCTAGAACCTATGGACAAATTATTTTCTCGCTTACCTGGTAGCTCTAGAAGCGCTAGATTCGAAACCGAGGAAAATAAAAAATCAAAAAATAAAAACAAAGAAATATTGTTAATGTCTAATATAGAAAATAAATTAAATAATTGGAATTTGCCACCTATATCCTCAAGTTTAATATATAAGTCAACTAATAGTTTTAAGTTTAGATCAGACTATATAGTAAAGACAGTAGAACAAGCAACTCCTATCCATGTAGGATTAAGTTCTAGGAGTTTATTCTCTGAAGAGCTTTTGAAAATTCATCAAAAGACATATCAATTCCTACATATAGGAATGATTCAAGTTGCTCTTAAACCTGCAACTAGATTAGGCTTAAACACTTCAGCCTTAGTCTGTGTCAGAGACAAACGACATAAAGACTTCAATGATTCCTTATTAGGAATTATAGAATCCTCTCTCTGTGATGGTCCGATTTATTTCTCTTGCTATCCCAATTTCACAGTCTCGATAAAAGATCCCAACATTATGAAAGCTTTATCCTTAGATATAAAAACCTCAGGATATAATATGTTACCAGGATCTGAGAATATTATCCTTATTTATAGGATTCATTACAAAGCCATGAATACAGTAGTCCCTAATCTCAGGGAAGAAACAACTAAGCTGATCACCCCAAAAGGAACTACTACTTTCTTCGTCACAGACTTAGAAAAGGGAAACCTAGTAGTGCCAAAATCCATAGAATGGGAACAGGTTAAGTTACCTGACAATTGGATTTTAGAAGAAGCAATTCCTCCTAAAAAGGAAGAATCTGATGATGTAGAGTCCATTATTGAAACAAACAATGGAACGGTAGCAATATCATTTGCAAGAACTAGGTCCAGAAACTCATTCTCAGGAAGAACTGTAGTTTCAGAACCTATTATTCCTAGGACATCCTTATCAGGAATAGACCTAAAAAGGTTTAGTTCTATAGGAACTCATAGAACTGACGAACAAATAGCTCAGCCCATATACGGCCCAGAAAGCATAAGTTCAAGCCCAATAAAAACAGAAAGCCTTAAAAGGCCAGAAAGCCCAACTCCTTCAGATATGGGATATGAAAAAGAAAGTGTTAGACCACCTAGAAGGATTATGGCCCTCACAAAAGAAGAAAGCCCATTTGAAAAATGGTTTCAAATGACTTTCACAATTGATAAGCAGCATGCTTTTCTAAAAGAATATGCATGGTATCAAAATAGGGGCGGAAATAAAAAATTTCCTGAATTCATGAAGTTCATGATGAACTGCAAAAAGCAGCCATTTCCAGATTTTGAAGATAGGATGGTTTTAGCAACTCTAGAATCAGCCTATAGGAATTACATTACCTCAAAAGGTAAAACGCTTAGAGGAGTTTTTCTGTAAAACTCAAAGGTTTCGTTAAGGGTGCTATAGACTTCTTTTTAGAGTCCTTTGAATCTAACCCTAATTCTGTTAACCTTTTAGTTAACTCTTCAATCATTTCTGAATGATCATCCAATTTAATGGGTAATCTTTCTGTTTCTATGGGTTTAAATAAAACCTTCTTTTCTGTTGCTAATCTTGAAGTCTCTCCTTTCTCGGGTTTATAATCCCTTGACTTAAAATTTTGGAGCTGTGTTTCTACCCTGTTTAACTGCTGTCCTATCGTGTATAAGCTAAGGTTAGCAAAGTTTCCTTGCTTATCAGTTCTGGAGAAGGGTGAATACTCTACTTCTTGATTTTCTGTTACCTTATAAGATAACTCTGTCAATGGAGGGTGAACTCCTCTACTAAACCCATAGAAACAGAAAGATTACCCATTAAATTGGATGATCATTCAGAAATGATTGAGGAGTTAACTAAAAGGTTAACAGAATTAGGGTTGGATGCAAAAGACTCTAAAAAGAAGTCTATAGCACCCTTAACGAAACCTTTGAGTTTTACAAAAGAACTTGAAAAAAGATTAGAAGTTCTTAGCATTGCGCCTTTAAGTCAAGGACAAGAAAATGAATCTGAGGAACCGGAATTAGATTCAGAATCTTCTAATTCAGAAGAACAAATTAATAACATAGAAACTATGTTTAAACAATCTGAACCTTTAGAGGTTAATAGGATTGTATACCCTAAACCTAGGGCAACCATAGAAATGAAGCCTTATTATCCCAGGCCTTCACCAGTAAATCTACAATTCGAAGACACAAATTATAATTATGTGCAATACGATGGAACATCAATTGTAGAATGGAATATAGATGGGTTGTCTGATTATCAGATTAAAAATGTAATCCATTTTATGACCATGTATGCCTTAGCCGTAAAGGTCAAAGGCAACAATGATCGAGAAATAACCAGTGCCATTATATCTGGTTTTACTAGCCAACTTAAAGGTTGGTGGGATTTTTCCTTATCAGAAGAAGGAAAAAGACAAATCCTAGATGCTGTAAAAACAGAACAAAGAGCTGAAGGTCCAACAACAGTACCAGATTGTGTTAATACACTCTTATACACCATAGGCTTACATTTTATAGGATCAGCCAGTTTATATCTAGATAGATCCCAGGAACAACTAATGAATTTGAGGTGTCATGATTTATCTCATTTTAAATGGTATAAAGACACATTCTTTTCCCATATTTTCACTAGGGAAGATAATTAGTATGATTTCTGGAAAGAAAAATTTCTTTCTGGATTACCCTCGTTATTTTCTGAACGAGTCAAAAAACAAATTAGGGATAAAAATGATGGTGCCCTACCATACAACCATTATACCTACGGAGAACTAGCTTCTGAAGTAGTCTCAGCAGGTATATCTTTGTGCAATGAATTAAAAATTCATCGCCAGTTGCAAAAAGAAAGACTCACGGGTAAAAGAATACTTGGTGATTTCTGTGAACAGTTTGGCTTACCACCGGTAACTTTTCCTTATAAAGGCAAAGTTAAACGGGGGAGGAGAGAAGGTAAAAAAAGTTCTAAAAAATACAAAACCTTTTATCCTAAAAAGGAAAAGCTGTACAGAAAACCTCTTAAAAGGAAATCTGCAACATCTTCTAAAAAGAAGAAAAGAGAAACAAGAGAAACTAATGTAGTTTGCTACAAATGTGGAAAGACTGGACATTATGCTAATAAGTGTAAAGTAAAGCAACAAATACAAGCATTAGCAATTGATGAAAATCTTAAAGATTCATTAATTAAGATACTCTTAAATGAGTTAGAACCAGAAGATTTAGAAGTTAATGTCGTAGATTATACGTCAGAAGAATCTTCTACCGAGTCTGATAAAAAATCAGAATGTAATGGAAAATGTGATTATTACAAATCACTTTGTACCTTAAATGGTTTGTGTGTCTTAACAAAAGAACAAAACCTGATATTAGATCTTATAGATAAAATAGAAAATCAGGAAGAAAAAAGAAAAAGACTAGAAGAATACTTAAATGTATTCAAAGAGAAAAGTCCTTTAGAAAAAAGAATTGAAGAGAAGGCTAATCCATATGATCTTAAAGAAATTATGGAAAGAATCAAAAGGGTTAAAACACCAAGAGAACCAACTGTGAAAGAATTAAGGCAAGAAATAAATTCGGTTAAAACTGAAGTGCAATTCTTAAAAGAAAGAATAGTTTTACTAGAAGTAAAACAAGATTCTCCATTAATGATGGAAACAACAGAAAAAGAAGAAGAACAAGTAGAGATAAACAGTCTCCAGTATGTTAATAGAATTGATAGAGTTATAACTCATAAATGGCATACGAAAGTAACAATAATTGTTCAGAAAGAGTACTTATTCAGTACTATAGCCCTAATTGATTTAGGTGCAGATTTATGCTGTATAGATGAAGGACTTGTACCTTCGAAATACTTCTCTAAAATAGTAGAAGAATTACATACAGCAGATAGCTCTAAAATGAGTATCAAATACAAGCCATCTGATACGGTAGTTTGTAATGTTTGTAATCAGGGAATATGTTTCGAAATACCGTTTATAATGGTAAAAGGATTATATCATCCTGTAATCCTAGGAAACCCATTCCTACACATGCTATACCCTATCAAGTCAATTACTTAAAAGGGAATAGTATCTGAAATAGATGGAAGAGAGATTATTTTTGAATTTATCTCTTTACCAATAGAAAGAGAAATAGATGTGCTTAAAAGCAACATAAAAAATAAAGAAAAATTCATTTATTCTCTTAAAAGAGAAATAGATCAGAAAACAGTCCATGAAAAGGTTAATGAACCTTTGATTCAAGAAAAAATAAAACAGCTCCAGAATGAGATGACTAATAGCATCTGTGCAGAAGTTCCTAATGCATTTTGGGCTAGAAAGAGTCATGTGGTTAATCTACCATATGAGCCCAGCTTTGAAGAAAAAATGATACCTATTGAGACGCCGGATACTTCGACGCAAGGATCGACACTATTATTAGTAGTATGTGGCGTTGTGGCTAGCAGTTGCTCTACCTTCCACCAGTGAAGGGCTCAAGCGGTTACTAGTTTCCAGCCGATATACTACTAGACAGACACGATGCGACTCTTAATATGAAGAAGAAAATTAAAAATTATTATTATTAAGCCAAATATCTAACAAACTTATTATAATTCTAGACAAGATTAACAACCTTTGGTGTTCTCTACAGTCACAGAATTCATTATGTGTTTCTGCATGATAATTACACAAATCATTACCGTTTTCTACTAAGGCTTGTCTAAACAATTCTACTTCTCTTCTGCTAGTTAAATCAAGACAACGTAAATAAAATAAAAGACGATTAACATAAGTAGACATGAACAGTTTTCTGATGCACAGGATCCCTTTAAGGGCAAGTGCAGAGCATACTTAAATAGTAATGATGCTTACAGTGCTTCAAATAATATAAATAGTAATTTTATGAATAGTAATACTTACAGAGCTACTGTAGTCGTTCCAACCAGTGGGTTTAATGGAAGAAAATGGAATTTTTGCAGAAGGCGGAGGTGAATAGTAAACCCAATAGTCGTACTTACCAGAGGGTTGGCCAAGAAGATCCACAGTGTTTTGGGACAGTGTTTCAAGTTCTTGGTTTAACTCTCTTGTTTGATCGAATAAAACATCTAACTCTTTTTCTAATTTTGGAAAAGAAGATTGAGATGAAGAAAATACCATATATTTTATTGATATGAAAACAGTACACTCTTTTGAACAGGAATTGAGACACACCTTACAGAGGAAGTTCTAAAACTTAGAAAACACTCTATATTTTTCTCTATTACACATTCTGCTTGTTAAGTAAGTCGGGAGGCCTTCTTATAGAAGTTAGAAGGAATCTTCAGTCGTCATGGCATGCGTCACTATTAGTGGCAGACAGGAGAAAGTGGAGTTGGCAGAAGCTACTTTTATAGCTGACAGGAATCTTCGTATCCTTTACAGCTCATAAGGGTCTTGACTGTCTTCCCAGTATTGTCCTTTCATGTTAGTGTCGCTGTCGCTTTCGTCCTTTTGACGGGACTTAGAGCACTCTGCAGCATCTTTTGCTTTTGAGCTGGATGCTTTTGAACTGGCATCTTTGTCGTCTTCTTGAAGTGCGCTGAAAAGTTATCGGCGAAGCTCATCTTTCGGCACTGATTTGAGTAGGTCTTTGAACAAGTCTGACAGGTTTGATGAAACTGAAAGACTAGGCAGTGATGGCTTTTTAGCCAGAGAAATTAGTCCTTTGGAGGAATAAACAGAGGGTGGCTCGAAAAAGTCACATTTATCCCACCATTTTATTAGGACTCTTCTGGTAAACCAGGGAACATGGTCGGTAGAGAATTCTCCAAACCTTTTCATTTTCTTTTTAGAGATAATATAATCCCATCTGACTATCCATGGAATTTTATATAGCATAGTAAAAAGTAATCTTGAATCCTTTAAGGATTTATTTGAATCAGTAAACTGTTCATAAACAGATCTTACCTTATTAGGTAAAGCTACGGGATATAATCCCCAGTTAAAGAACCATTCATAGAACCAGGAAGGAAACTCCCATGATTCTTTATCTAACTGGAACTGTATGAACCAGCTAAATTTTCTTTGCCTATTTTCATAAATTAAGGCACCAGTCCAGGCAATCATGTAATCAAAATAATTAAAGTACCTGGGCTTTCCGAAATTCAACTCCTTTTGTTTAAAGAGAGAATCTCCCCATTCGTCGTAAGATATAATCCTTTTGATGATAAATTTGCTAAATGCCCACTCATTAGCGGACCTTTCTGTTGGAGAAAAGACCACTGAATCGGTCTCTGCTAGGATAGCTTGATAATAAGTATAATCCTTTGGTAAATAAGGATTTACTATATGATGCTCAGTGTAGAAATTAGCTACCTCATAAGGCTTCAGTTCCTTGTGTTTTTTGTTTATTGGCATAAGGAAACAGTAACTTATTGGAATGTAGGGGTAATTAACCTCTTTAGCATTATTAGCTTCGACACTGATAGCATAAGCGTCGTCTCTGAGCAGTGTTATCAAAGGCGCGCCTGAGGCGCAGCCCCAGGCACCTCGGGGCAGCTGAGGCGCAAGGCCTCACTGAGGCGCACCGAGGCGCGCCCCAATGAGGCAAGGCACATTATAAAATGGTGGGCTGCTAGGGTTTTTTTTTTTTTAAACTTGTCCAGCAGCCAACAGCCAGCAAAAAGAAAAAAAGAAGAAGAAGAAGAAGAAGAAGAGGAAGAAGAAGAAGAGGAGTGAAGGGAGAGATCTCAAACAAACCTGGTATGTATTTTTTCTTCTTCTCTTCTTATTCTTCTTCTTCTCTCTCTCTCTCTCTCTCTCTCTCTCTCTCCTGTGCTGGGTATTCTTTTTCTGCTTCTTTTTTTTTTTTGGACTGCCAGCCCTCTCTCTCCCTGTAGTGTTTCTGCACTACACTTTCTGCTTCCTTTTTTTTTTTTTGGACTGCCATGCTCTCTCTTCTGCACGCTGCACTGCACTTTCTATTTCCTTTTTTTTTTTTTTTGGACTGCCATGCTCTCTCTTCTGCATTGCACTTTCTGTTTCTGCTTCCTTTTTTTTTTTTTTTTGGACTGCCATGCTCTCTCTCTCTCTCCCTGCTGTAGTGTTTCTGCACTGCACTTTCTGTTTCTCCTTCTCTTTTTTTTTTTTTTGGACTGCCATGCTCTCTCTCTCCCTGCTGTAGTGTTTCTGCACTGCACTTCTTCTCTTTTTTTTTTTTTTTTTTGGACTGCCATGCTCTCTCTCTCCTGCAGTGTTTCTGCACTGCACTTTGTTTTCTGCATTTTTTTTTTGGCTGCCATGCTCTCTCTCTCTCTTTCCTGCACTGTTTCTGCACTACATTCTTCTTCTGCATCTTTTTTTTTTTTTGGCTGCCAATCCTTACCCTGCAATGTTTTTCTTTTCCTTTTCTTTTTACTATAAATTTGTGATTTTGACATATTATTTATTGTGAATATGTGAAAATATGTTGAGACTTGAGACTTGACAACTTGAGATGCTAATAATATGCTAATTCAATTACTCTTATTAGCTTTTAGTTTTATTATTGGATTAAAAATGTTTTATGAATTATGACTTTATTTTCTTATTGCTAATTGTTATTAGGTCTTCTTAGAAATTATTAGAAATATTGTAATTGAGTTTGTGTTATCATAAATTGTTAATTTCTATTATTATAATTGGATTATGGTACTATAAATTGGTATGTATGTATATTATTGTTGGCTTGTTGTTACTTGTTAAATTATTAATTTTCTTATCTTTTTATTTTATTTTTGCAAAGATGGAATCGGAGGCATCTACCGCTGCTAAAACTGACAATAGCAACAAAGAT
The DNA here is from genome assembly GCF_030052815.1 of Hevea brasiliensis. Taxonomy (NCBI): domain Eukaryota; kingdom Viridiplantae; phylum Streptophyta; class Magnoliopsida; order Malpighiales; family Euphorbiaceae; genus Hevea; species Hevea brasiliensis. The sequence goes on along the minus strand of NC_079495.1, from coordinate 95,079,057 downwards.
CCCGCATGGAAATATGTCCACTTGGTGAATCCAAACAATAGAAATGATGTTGCTTGTAACTTTTGTAGCAAAGTTACAAAAGGAGGGATATTTCGAGCTAAACAGCATTTAGTTGGAGGATTTCGAAATGCTACAATGTGTAAGAAGTGTCCAACACATGTGCGTGAAGAGCTACAAGAGTATATGCAGCAAAAGGCTTCAGCAAAGACCTTAGATAAATTGCCTGATTATGAGGATGTTGAAATTCTTGGAGATGACGAAGATGAAGATGATGTTGGGACAATTCTTAGAGGCTCAAAAGGAAATAGTAAGGTTCAAAAGAAGGCAAGGACAAAGGGTCCAATAGATTTATATTTTGCCAAAAGTGCTGCAAAGGCGGTACAGGATAGAAAAAATTCAAAGCTGAAGCAAACCACTATTAATGAGGCATGTAAAAAGGAATTGAGAAAAAAAGCATGTAAGGATATAGCTCGATGGATGTATGATGCGGCAATTCCTTTTAATGCTGTCAATTATCCAAGTTTTCAAGTTATGGTGTAGTTTATTGGACAATTTGGGATTGGTATGAAAGCACCTAGTTTTCATGAGGTGCGGGTTCCCTTATTGAATGAAGAAGTTGCTGAGGTGAAGAATTCATTGAAGTCCTATGAAGAAGAATGGGCAAAGTATGGTTGTTCTATAATGGCAGATGGACTGATAAGAAACAAAGGACTTTGATTAATTTCTTGGTGAATTCTCCAAAGGGAACTGTTTTCATGGAATCTGTTGATGCTTCAGAGTACTCAAAAACTGGTGATAAGATGTATGACCTGCTTAATAGATTTGTAGAGCGTGTTGGAGAGGCTAATGTGGTTCAAGTTGTGACAGATAATGCTAGCAATTGTGTGCTTGCAGGTAATTAAGAGTTTTTATTCTTACTATTATTAGATAGTTTAATTTAATTGTAAGTAAATAATGTATTTAATATTTATGCTAATTGCTACCATACTTGTTTTGTTTTTAGGGAAGTTATTAGAAACAAAGTGCCCTCATTTGTATTGGACTCCTTGTGCTGCTCATTGCCTAGATTTGATGCTAGAAGATATTGGAAAAATTCCCAAAATTCATAACACAATTAAAAGGGCAGTGACATTGAATGGATATATTTACATTCGTCCGGGTGTGGTGAACATGTTGCGGCACTTTACTGGTGAAAGAGAGCTAATTAGGCCAGCTGTCACAAGATTTGCAACTGCTTTTCTCACCCTTCAACGTATACGTAAGAACAAGGCGAATTTGAGAAAGATGTTTACCTCAGAGGAATGGACCAAAAGTAAGTGGGCAAAAGAACTGTCAGGTAAAAAAGTATACAGTATTGTCATGATGCCTACTTTTTGGACTAATATTGTTTATATCTTAAAGATATTTGGTCCATTAGTTCGTGTGCTTAGATTAGTTGATGGTGAGAAAATGCCTGCAATGAGCTATCTGCTGTATGTAATTCTTCTACTGTTTTAGAGAAGTATTTCGAAGGTACAAGTCCTTCATCTATACAGCATAAATCTGCACCTGAATCAATTAGGGCTATAGTACTGAATAAGTACTCTTTCTGAACAATTATTGTTACTTTCGTATGCCATTTATGAGTTATAACTCTATCAATTCTATTAACATACTGGAGACTGTTTATCTCTACTTGTTCTTCTTCTTTTTCTGCTGTTTCCATCATTAATGGAGAATCTTGTTTTACTTCTAGTAAAACTATTCTTTCTTTTAAGAATTGCACTTCAGTTTTAACCGAATTTATTTCTTGCCTTAATTCTTTCACAGTTGGTTCTCTTGGTGTTTTAACCATTTTGATTCTTTCCATAATTTCTTTAAGATCATATGGATTAGCCTTCTCTTCAATTCTTTTTTCTAAAGGACTTTTCTCTTTGAATACATTTAAGTATTCTTCTAGTCTTTTTCTTTTTTCTTTCGATTTTCTATTTTATCTATAAGATCTAATATCAGGTTTTGTTCTTTTGTTAAGACACACAAACCATTTAAGGTACAAAGTGATTTGTAATAATCACATTTTCCATTACATTCTGATTTTTTATCAAACTCAGTAGAAGATTCTTCTGACGTATAATCTATGACATTGACTTCTAAGTCTTCTGGTTCTGACTCATTTAAGAGTATCTTAATTAATGAATCTTTAAGATTTTCATCAATTGCTAATGCTTGTATTTGTTGCTTTACTTTACACTTATTAGCGTAATGTCCAGTCTTTCCACATTTGTAGCAAACTACATTAGTTTCTCTTGTTTCTCTTTTCTTCTTTTTAGAAGATGTTGCAGATTTCCTTTTAAGAGGTTTTCTGTACAGCTTTTCCTTTTTAGGATAAAAGGTTTTATATTTTTTAAAACTTTTCTTACCTTCTCTCCTCCCCCTTTTTACTTTGCCTTTATAAGGAAAAGTTACAGGTGGTAAACCAAACTGTTCACAGAAATCACCAAGTATTCTTTTACCGGTGAGTCTTTCTTTTTGCAACTGGCGATGAATTTTTAATTCATTGCACAAGGATATACCTGCTGAGACTACTTCAGAAGCTAGTTCTTCGTAGGTATAATGGTTGTATGGTAGGGCACCATCATTTTTATCCCTAATTTGTTTTTTGACTCGTTCAGAAAATAACGAGGGTAATCCAGAAAGAAATTTTTCTTTCCAGAAATCATACTGATTATCTTCCCTAGTGAAAATAAGGGAAAAGAATGTGTCTTTATACCATTTAAAATGAGATAAATCAGGACACCTCAAATTCATTAGTTGTTCCTGGGATCTATTATAATTGATTATGTTCGGGTCAGTTTGGTTTTATAAGAGCCATTTATATTTATGTTCAAACCCAAATTAACAAATGTTGATTTGTGATGTTCTTTACCAGTTCTGATCCAAAATGGCTAAAAACCTTGTAAATTGGGTTGGATTGGCATGGTTTGATCAGTTTGATCAGCTTGTTGTATAGCCTATTCCTTGCCCAAATGTAGATTGTTAGTGTAGAGGGCTAACATTGTACTACTAGTTTATGACACATGAGGTGGGATGAATAGTCTTTACAAAAATGGTGGGACATCTGTCTCTGCTAAAAAAAGGATCCACATAGCTGATCCCAACTAGATTGGGATTAAGGCTTTGTTGTTGTTGTTGTTGTTGTTGATCTGTCATTGTACATTTTCTAGAGCAACGAAATGATCTTTCTAAGTCATCACATTGTCAATATAACTTGTCTTTCATGTGCCTTGTATGTGACGCTAGGGATATCTGATTTTTGTTGTCATTTGTGATCGATATTGCCAAGTTGATTCCTGGATGGACTGTATTTTTGGTGTATCTTAAGGTTCATATCTTTCTTTATCATTTTTGAAAATGAGGAAGTTTGTGATGATTAAATTCCTGTAGAAAATTCTATCAACAATGAAATGGTTAACACTCTCCCACTTTTGCCTAGTTAGGTTCTAACACCCTTTGTAAGTTAATATTTCAGCGAAAACCAAATAATGTTACAGGCTACATCTTCTAAATAGACAACAAAAAGAGTAAATTTGCTAAAGAAGTATAAATTTGGTACTAGTTAATGTTACACGTATTATTCTTGAAATGGGTAAAAGAAGAAAAGAACTTGAGAATAAATTGGGTTACAGATGAGAAGTCAGGATTCACTTATGGACTGCATCACTGGCTCTGGGGGAAGCTGATGTCACTGCTGTTATTTTGTACATTATTTTGAACAGAGTTTGAAACTGACTTTCCTGAGAGAAAGGGAATCAGTTAGCATTAATTAATTTAATCTCCTAAAGAATTCTTTCGGCACTGATATCTGATATGCTCAAACACACCCCCTTCCTCACATGCCATCTGCTAAGCTGCAAAATGATGATCTCGTTAGTTTTCAACATTGCAAAAGTAGGTGTTAAATGGAAAGCATGTGCCATCTTCTAACTGCAACATGGTGATCTCATTACTAGTTGTTTTTTATGTGGCAGGAAGAAGATAAATCAGTCGTGGCACATTTTGAATACCATAAGCACCCTGTAACATCCATTGAATGGAGTCCACATGAAGCCTCTGTTTTGGCAGTTTCATCATCTGAAAATCAGTTAACGTAAGTGATGCATAAAGAGCAACCAGTAATAGGATAATCCAATTTAATATGATCGTTACTTATGCTTTTTGTGGACATATCATAGTCCACATTCCCAATCCCATTAAGCTGCCTCTGTTTAAAACCTACTGTTTTATCTCCTGTGTATTGCCAGAATATGGGACCTCTCTTTAGAGAAGTATGAGGAAGAGGAAGCAGAGTTTAGAGCTAAAATAAATGAGCAAGTGAATGCTCCAGCTGATATACCCCCTCAGCTTCTGTTTGTTCATCAGGTACTTTTTGTTTAATTAACTCCACCCCCCAACCAAAAAAAAAAAAAAAAAAACCCCACCACCACAAGAGCATTCAATTTCAAAATGTTCGACTTCCGTCTCTTACACCCAATTGTAAACTTTGAACAGGGGCAAAAAGATTTGAAAGAACTTCATTGGCATGGTCAGATTCCTGGTATGCTCGTATCTACTGCCAGTGATGGTTTCAACATATTGATGCCTTCGAACATTCAGAGTACTCTTCCCTCTGAAAGTGCTTGAGAGTTGAATCCAGTCAACAGAATGCCTCATGACCTCGTTGTGACTGGTGTTTTACATGGCTAAATGGAAAGAGTGATGTATCAGCAGCTGCTTTGATACCAATGAGTGAGAAATTTTGAATATGTGCATTTTGTTTTCTTTCTGTTCTTTGTGGCATCTAATGCAGCAGAGGTTTCTAGAAAATGCATCTGGCTCCATTTTTGTAATTTATTTATTTATTTTTTTTTTTGGCAAACTGGCAACTTTAGCAACCTTATTACCTTCTATTGAGAAGGCTTCAGTTTGGATCTTTTCCAAATTGAAATGGCCCCAGTTTCAGTTAAAAAATATATGCTTACGGTTAGGTTAATCGAATTGTGAGCACTTTAGGTAGGTGTGGCTACAGTCCAGTTTGGACTCGGAACTGAATCAAAATCAAATAGGAACTGGAACTGGTTTGAAAGAGTGTCTTTACTTGCTGCTGCATTCCTTACTAGTCTTCTTTCATTTTAGAGACCTATGACTGAGCTTGCATTAAGAAATGGCTTGATAGGGGACATGGAACGTGTCCAAAGAGACACAACAGGTCCTTTTACCACAGTTCTTATTCCAAACCATGCCTTAAGCAGTCTAATTTCCAATTTAGGTGAGGCCAATAAACTGGAACCCCCTAAAAATTTGTCAATTTACACCTATCAGACATTTCTGCCCGTTTTGCTGAAGGTGTGGAACTTGACACTCTTTTCAGCCAGCTCATTTCCAGTAACATAGAGGATCAACGATCTACTGTAGGTTAGTTTGGTTCCAAAATATTTTCCAATTTCCCTGTGATGCACCAGAAAATTCCTAGAAAATATTTCTGTATGTGGTGTTTCTAAACTTATTTGTTGCGTAACTAACGTTTAGCAAAAATGTACACCTATGTCTTCCAGAATTTCTAATCCTGTTCTGTTAGTGTGTTTTTTTTGGCTTTGAAGAAAAGCCATGGTGAACTTTTGAATTTACTATTATGTGAATAAAACTCGCATTTTTGACTCCTTGCGTGTGAGTTCTATTGACTCTCTAAGCATAACAGTGAAAATAGTGTGTATTGCTGTGGCTGATGGCCTGATGCAATTCCTTTCCTTACTGAACTTATCTATGCAAATTACGTCGTCACCTAGGAGCTTGCTGTCACTGCTTTTTTGAATATTTCTATTCTTGAGGTTAACAAAGGAGTTATTGTTTCTTTTGGGGTCCTTCATGTGCTTAAAAATGGGAATATGGAAGAGAGAATGCAGCGTCAACTATTTCAGCATTTCTTCAGCAGCTGACTATGAAGTGACAATTGGTGCATCGGGAGCAATCCCAGCTCTGGTAGCACTGTTGAGCGAAGGTAGGCTCAAGGGGAAGGTTGAAGCTGCAACAGCTCTTTTCAATTAGGTAATAAGGGATGAGCAGTGACAGCTAGAGCAGTGTCCTTGCTGGTGACAATGCTAACAGAACCTGGTAGTGAAATAGTGGATGAGGCATTGGCAATCATTTCAATATTAGCTAGCCATCCAGATAAAAGAATAATAATTGGTGTTTCGGATACTTTGCCAACTTTGGTGGAGTTAGTTATGAACGGATCCCCTTGGGCCTTGAGTAGACGGAATGTAGCTGCAGTGCTTCTGAATCTCTGTTCCGGAGATCCTGAGCATCTGTCAGAGGCCATTATGCTTGGGGTCAGGGATCCACTTCAGGACTTGCAGAGAATGGCACAACTAGGGGCAAGCAGAAGGCTTCTTCATTGCTTGAGCTCAACTGCAATCTAATTCCCAATCTTGTATTCATCCGTTACAGCTTCCACGTCTAACAAGCAGTACAGATGATCAATCAATGACTAATTTGATAATTTAATGCATTCTACTCGCGCGATTTGCGTATTCCTCTTATTGATTCGAAGGCAATCTTACACCAAGTTATAATAATTATTTTGGGGGAAGCAGGTTCTCTCATTGAAGATTCTGCGAAGGGGAATAGACAAATTATTTAATATAGCTTTGGCCCTTGATTATGGCCTTAATTTGTTATCAAGATTTTACAGTATCTATAGCTTTAAGTCTCCTTTTTTTATGCCAATCTTATCTTATTTTGCCCTTTGGCTTTTGATAAAATGGTGACTGACACTCTGATATGTGTAAGTGGCCAAGAATGTGAGGCTTAGCGTGTCATGAACATGAAAAAGACAATACTATGAGGGCTCTTCTATAAGCGGCCAATGGAAGGATGAATTCCATCAGACAACAGCTACATAGATTTATATGAGGGATAACTACAAAATTGTTGCTCTGTATCATCAAGTGGTAATCAACATCAATTAAAGGTTAATTAACTTAATGTAAAAGGAGATGATGTCCAATTCCAAAACCGTGATTGGGGATGTTCTTTTTTAAGGATTTGCACATTTGATAATGTTTTGCTTTATATAAGCATGGTCGGATATTTAAATCTTAATCCACTTTCTTTGTAAAGGTTTCTGAAAATGATGATGTAGCTCACGTTCCACGCTTGAGGGCTACGAGAAGGATGGATCTACATAGCTCTTACTCCTGTTTTACAGAGACTATTTTCATGTTGTAAAAAGTTTTGAGACCATTTTCATGTTGTAAAAATTTTTGAAAACATAAAAATGATTTCATGCTTCTTAGAGAGTATTAAAAATAATTTAAAATTAATTTTGATAAGTTTTAATCAATAACACATTAAAATAATTAAAATAACAAAAATACTTTTTATCAAAATTTTTTTAAATATTTTTTTTAAAAAATAATTTTAACTTTCATACCACAATGTTGAGCGGACACTTTATATAGAGGGAAAATATTGTGACAAATATAGAGAAATAATCACAAAATTATTGCACTAAAACAAGGGGAAACAAAGGATTGCAATTTTCTGGTTCATCATAGCTGAATATATCATTTCACATTTGAATTTTATTAAAAAAAAAAATCTTGTGACTTTCTAAATTTATAAAACATATCATGATCAACTTTTATAAAGTGGAATTAAGATATATTTAATATCGAGCGTGAACTCTAATCGTGTTGATATAATAATCTGTTAATAAAAAAATATTATTTAATTTTTAACGACTAAATAAAAAAAAAAAAAAAATATATTTTATTTTTTTTTTACTGAAAATTGAGACGTGTTATAGAATATTTACAGAAGTTAATATATATCATGAAATGTTTCAAAAATTTAGGATACCATGAAATTTTTTTAATAAAATTAATGGGTGAACTTACGTATTCAGCCTTTTATTTATCATAAGCTTGCATTGTATGGAATGAATTGCCATAACTTCATGTGATGCTTATACTTAGGATGATTTATAGTCTGATTCGACCAAACGACGAACCAATTGCAAGTCCATTCATCATTTCTTAGAGTGTGATCAGAATAAATACGTCACCACTAATTTTTTTTCCCAAAATTTATTTTAATAAATTTCCTTTGTATGAAATAAGAATTTACAGTTTCCTCAATTTTATCAATCTGATATTATAGCAGTTCGCAAATTTAATCTGAATTCATCTAATCTATCGCAATTCATAATTTATTTTAATTTGTATAAACACATTTAATTTGCACAAACACATAAAATTAGGGTAAACCTGATGATACGATCTAAAATTAATTCAATTAACTTAAATTTTAACTTGAAAAATAATAAATAAAATCTTTTTTTTTAAATAAACGTTTCATAACTTATAAATTGATTAAATTTCGTTTGAAAATATTTTTATATAGCAATTTAATTGATAATTTAAATTAACAAAATAATAAAATAAGTGGAGATAATTATTAATTTAAAACAATTCAAATTAACATAAATAAATTTATTATCATTTTCAAAACTTTGTTTTAAATATTTTCATTTAAACTTTTTGTACGCATGAATTAATTATACACACACGCTATTTAGAACTAGCTTTGAATGGTCTAGTTTAGATCTAAAGTCTAACTACTAAAATTATCGATTTTGATATAAGGTCATGTTTGGTAAAATGTAATGTAATACAATGTAATCAATTATGTAATGTGATGAAAGTTGTATTGTAATATAATTGTCATTACATTTCTATATTTAATTACAAAATAAAAATACAAGTAACATAATGTAGTGATTATTTTGATTTTAATATTTAATTTATTTATAATGTTAATAATAAGTGATAGTAGTTGTAGTGATTGGTAGTTGAGTGATAGTAGTGGCTAAGTCAACGATGGTTAGGTGGTGGTGATGGCAAAATGAGCTAGTGGTGGTAGTAGTGGCCTGGTGGCAATAGAGGTGACGGTGACTAAGTAGTGATAATTGTGGACAAGTGGTGGTGGAAATAGCAATGGTGGTAACAGGGTGGTAGCGGTGATGGTAGCGATGGTGGTGATGATAGTAGTAGTGGTGATCGTGGTGGTGGTAGTAGTACTGACATGGTGGGGTAGTGGTGGTAATAGCATTGGTAGCTATGTGTAGCGATGGTGGTAGTATTGATAATGAATGAAAAAAAAAAAAATTAAAATAAGTAATTGTAATTACATCCATTTTTATATATAATGATCATTTTGCTACTTTAAGTATAATTAATCATTTTATGTAATTGATAATTCATTACATCAATTTTTTTTTTTTGTGTTACTGAACAATATAATCAAATATGTAATATAATTAAGATTACATTTGTGACACCCTTTACTCGTTTATAGTATAGCCGAGCAAGATATGCCATACAGTGTACCGGAACATCATATTTTATCTCAATTATTTTTATTATTCCTTAATTTATTTCTTCATGGTTATGAAGTGCAATTCATGAAATTTAACTCATTTAAGTCATTTATTGAAATTATAAATTCATTTGATGTTTCGAAAATTTTATAGAAAATCCGGCAGTGTAACACCCCGTTTGCATAGCCTGGTAGATTTCACTGTTCCGGTGACCGGTGTTGGTTCGGACATTTAAGGAGATTAGAGCCACATTTAAGACAACTTGAGAAGCCATAAACATAAATAATTAGTAATGTTTAATTAGTTAACTACAAATAAGAAAAACAGAACATAAGAGGTTAAACGAGCCGAGAGTCACAGCGATGAGTGACCTCCTGAACGCATCGCAAGTCATTTTAGACTCAAATTTCGAACCGTAAAAAGTGACGCTGCGGTCCTTAGGACCCTTATGAACACAGTGGAAAAGAGAAAATCATGAAAAAGAACTGTTAAGCCAGTCAAATAATTAGGTCAGGGAGTCGGAAGAAATATTGGATTATTTGCAAACCGGAATGAACCGGCGAGGGGCAATTTGGTCAATTGACCCCGAGAGCTGACTCCTGACCTAACTGTCAAATAAAATTGGAGAAAAGAAAATTTTAGAATCGAGAATTAAATTAAAGAACTAATAGAAAAAAATAAATAGAAAAAAAAAAGAAAAAAAGAAAGAAGATGGAAAAGTCAAAGTGATGACATCATGTATGATGTCATAAAGGCTTAATTGATTTATTTTATTAATTTGGGGATTTTTGGTCTTCAAAAAGGGGATAAGATTAAAGAAAAGAAAAGAAAAAAAAAATAAAACACAAATCTTCTTCTTCCAAAACGTCACTCTCTCTCCCTCACCCTCTCCCTCTCCACAAACTCCATTAAAGCTCAATTTTGAGCTTGAAAATCATAAGATTTCACCATAGAAAAATTAGCCACCATAGTTAAAGCTTATCTAGGCAACTTGAGAAGAGGATTGAGCAAGAAAGAAAGAAGGAAAATTTGAAGGAAAGGAGGAAGAAAATTGCTACACAAAGGTTAGTATGCTAAACTCTTTATTTATCCATTTAAATGCATATGTGATGGTTGAAAGTGAGCTTAGAACTTGATTAAATGAAACAAACATGTGAGAATGACCATTGCTGAAATTTGGCCTGGTTGAAGGGAGTATGAATTGCATGAATTTAAAGGGTTTCAATGAGTTTAGGAACCTTGCTTAGTTGATTGATTAGCACTAAAAACATTAGATGTAGTTAATGCAAGAGTTAGTGAGATTAGGGTTTCAATGCTAGGGTTTATGAACCAAAAATTGGAGAAATGCATAAATGGCATGTTTAACCTATTGTGAAATGAAATAATGGTCAATTATGACCAAATAAGTTGTGTGGGAATTGTTGGAATAAAAATCAAATTCGTAGGTCAATGGTCATGCTGCTGGCAGCATGACCAAACCCACTTTGAAGGACCAAAACTCAAATTTTACAAGTCCAATTGATATGCCACCAATTGGAGATGAAAATAGACATAAAAGAGCAAAATTTTGATTAAGTAACCATGGCCAAAAACTGACCAAAACTTGGTGAAACAATTGACCAAAGTGAATTGATAGCAGACTGCCACTGCACTAAACTGACCAAATGAACAGTAACTGTTCATTAGTCATAACTCGAGTTAGACAGGTCAAATTGACCTGAAATTTGGCCAGGGGTTAGAGGGCATATAGATCTAAAACTTTCATGAAGAACATCACCCCAAATTATGCCATTAACCCTTTCAAATTATTGAGCAAAATTAGGTTACCAAACCTGCAACTCTGCAGAATTTTCATTGAGCAGCAATGTTTGGATGGCTATAACTCACTCTAGAAAACTCGGATTTAGGCGATTCTTGAACCGATGGAAACCTAAGACATAGTAGAACATTTCATAGGAAGAAAGTGAGACCAAATTATGAACTTAACTTGATCAAATTATTGACCAAAGTTGGATCAAAATCTGCCAGACCCAAAATTGCAGCATAAACAGTGCACGTGAACAGTAAACTTATTTTGGCCATAACTTGAGCTACAAAACTCCGATTGAGGTGATCCAAAAATGAGAATACACTTAAGACAATAAGGAACATTTTCTATGAAGGAAGTTTTGTTAAGTTCCAACAGTAGATCGACCAATGGAATAGTGCAACATCGGAGAACCAAAACCGAAAATTGGCAATTTTGCCAAAATGACCTAAGCTTTAAACAAATGACCAAAACCAACAAGTTTGGTGACCAAAATGTGGTATGTGGGTGAAGTTGGAGTTCCCATACCTATTAAGCCTTAGAAAGTCAATAATTTGACTTGAATAGTGCAGTGAATAGTAAACCGAAATACAAAATTTCGAGAACATCGAATTTAACACGTTAGAGCTAGGTAAATGTGAAGTTAAGTTTATTTTGGATTTATTTTAAGTTTTAGTACTGAAACATTGGAAAATTTCGTGTTTCAGTGGAAAAGAATACCGGGACAGAACCCGAGGAGTCGAGTCAAGGCCAACAGGCGACTCGTTTGAGGTTTGTGCACAACATATACTTTTATAATCATCTTTTGCATATCGTTTTGAATAATATGAAATGTTGGATTATGGCATTCTTATGATGTTTGATCTAAATTGTTGAAAGTTATTATGTATATTTGAAAAGACAATGTTTAGCAAATTGTTAAGATAAGTTTTGAAACCACAGTGTCATGACCACATATTTGAACACCTCACTAGCACGACTAGTGGGGGTAATTAGTTTCGAATTTTGATTCCTTCTCTGGAGAAGTGTTGAGGTGTGCCAGTAGAAGAGGATGTGAATGGATATCCATATATTTGAGCTAGCTAGCCTTGTGATATGATTTCTCTTTAGCCTCTGGCTATTGAGATTCATGTGATTTCTCTTTAGCCTCTGGCTATTGAGATTCTATTTGTTTCGAATGGCGTGATCTAACTGTGGGTTTTATGAAATGTGTTTTGATACTTTGAAATGAATTTGTTTTACATGTAAAATCTCACAATGCATGATTGTATTTAATTTTCATGTTTAGCCAAATTTTTGAATGAATGTGCTTTAAGTTTTGCATAAAGATTATTTTAGTATATTGTGCACCACTGAGTCCTAGTACTCAGCGATAGCTTTTATTGCTGTCGCAGATACAGAGACTAGAGGAGCAGCAGACTGAGCTGCTGAGGTGTGTGAAGTCATCAGCTTGAAGCTTTCGGGTATAATTTATACCCTAACTGTAAATACTTCTTTTGATGTATATATTACACATAAATGTATGGACATGTAAAAATGGGTCTTGAGCAGCTTGTACACAAATTTGTATGAAGTTTGTAATAAAGTTTAGTTTGTGTTTCTTTTGATATAAATTTGTAAGGTTGTGTATAAATTGTTTTGTTTTTAATCAAATATGAATGATATTGATTGACAGTATTTTGAGAATTATTGAACTTGTGAATTTTGAGAAATTGATTGAGTTTGATTGTGAAACCGAAATAGTGGTTGAGAAAAAAATTTAGAAGTGCTTTTTACAGGTATTCGAAGAACGATTTTCTCAAAATACAGAGGAAACTCTGTCAAAATTTTTATAAAATTTGCGGAAAACTAAAATAGCCAAAATATTAATTAGTTTTAATTTCAACTAAATGTTTTAAATACTTATTAGAAATGCTCACCACTTGTCAAAGATAAGAAAATTGTTTTAAAATCCCTTGTAGGGTACTTAATGAGTTATCGGTAGGTGAGGTTCGGTAGTTCATTAGGTATTCTACGGGATCATGTTATGCCTTACAGAGGGGTAAGGTGTGACAGGCAGAGTACCGGCTAAAAATGGAGAAAACAGTTCTTCGGAACCTGTGAAAAACACTTCCAATAGTCATTCTATTCCACAACTCCCAATTATCACATCAATTTTCAACAATTTCTCAATAATTCTTCCATTTGTCATTCATTTATTTAACATCATAATCAGGTATATTTCATTTATAAACACAAATTTACAAATACTGACATTCATACCAAATTATATTACATAAGTTTCAATTTATACATGAGAAAATAAAAGTATAATTACAAACAGTACAAACAGTATAAAATACCAAAATGGGACCTAGTGTCCTACTAATGTACTGTAGCCTGTGAGATGACACGGATACTATGCAGAACTATGAACGGCCTCACCCAGTTTGTGGTCTACTGGGCTCTTTGTCAAAATCTTCAGTACTGACACGTTGCAAAAGCGACGCACTAAACATAAAGCTTAGTGGTGCCAATAATACAAGAAAATATAATATGCAAATAAAAGTAAAAATTTTCTAGTTATTGTGTTTATAAGAAAAAAATAATTACTAACTTATTGTTTAGTCGAAGGCTAATTACGTTTTATGATATTAACTTGTTCTAGCATTTTATTAATCGTTTTCTTGATGATTTTGAGTTTCTTTTTATTGTAATCATTCTTATTCTTTATCTTGATATTTAATTTCCTTATTTTCTTTAATAATCAATTCAATTATATTTATACTTTTCCATGCCCAAGTAATCTATACAAATTGACCGGACTTGATACATGGGTAAACTAGCACTGGGTACCAGGTACCTCGGGCCGTCACACCATCAGTCACAATGTATCTCCCGGTGTGCAGATAGAATGACTAATAAGCCAAAAAAGCAATAAGGCATAAAACCAAGTATAACATCATAATCAGTATAGCCATAGGCTTTCATATCACAGAATGGCATGAAGCCATACGCAATACTGCTATCAGAACCTTATTGGCATGCCAACCTATTCAAACCAATCACACTAGGCCTACTAGGGCATTTAACACTTTTAATTATGCAATTTTTTTGAAATTGAAATTTAATTGTTACTATTCATTCTATTAGTCAACTAAAATGTTGATTTTTTCATAGATAGTAGATATATTGGTTCTAATATCACCAACATAACACATTTTGCATTCTAAAATTGTTGGCATTGGTTGCCAATTCCATTTCAAAGCTTAGGGTTGATTATTTAAAATTTTCAGATTTTAAGTACTTGGTTTACTGTTCCATTGGTCAATTTTACAGTAAGAACTTGGTAATATTGTCTTCATGAAAGTTGTTCCTTTATGTGTCTTCTTTAATTCCTTTTTTGAATCACTCCATTTGGAGTTTTCTAGCTCAATATATGCCACTTTGAGCAAGGCTGGCCGGATTGATATCTACTCAGAAATTCTGGGCAGAATACCATTCTGCCAGATTTGATAATTCAACTTTGGCTAATAATTTCATTTAGTTAAGTCCAGAATTAGAGTTTGTGTTCAACATAAAAGTTGTTCTAAATTATCTAAGCTTTTCATTGATATAAATTTCAGGTCAATTGGACATTTTTACACTGAGTTATGACAAAATGAATGAATACTATTCATTTGGTCATTTTTCCCAGGCAGAATGTGTGTTACCCAGATTTGGTCAATTTTTAGGGTATCCTAAGTTTGTTTTCTGGATAAGTTCCTTCATCAAAGTTGTGCCATTATGTGTCTAATTTCATGTCTAATTGGCCTTGCACCAATTGAACCTACACAACTCAAGTTAAAGCTGCCGAACTTTACTGGACTCACACCCAGCCCTGCAGGTCACTCAAGGCAGCACCTCTAACCTCAATTCCCATGGCACAATTCACTTCAATTCCTACTCAAACACAACCAAATGGTCACTAATTGACAATTAGAATTTCCTTTCACCAATACATGAGCAAAATCATAATTTGTTGCCCAAACCCTAGCCCTAAATTTTGCTAAGTTCCAATTTCTTGCACCAAACTCATAAATTAATAATTGAAGTGATACATTCACATCAAGGGCAGCCTATACACTACTTTAAATCAAAGAAATTCATCACTACACTAAGATTACCATAGCTGCTGAAAATGTAGAGTGAGCATACCAATGAATTTCATTTCAATTCCTCATAAATCTCAACTCAATTTAACTTCCTAAACATGAGTTTAAAGAAAAAAATAAAGAGATTAGACACTAACCTTGTTAGAGCTCCCACTTGAGCTTGTTAATCTTCAAGATTTCTCCCTCAAATTGCTACCTCAAGACTATTCTAGTTGCAAGGATCAAGTTTAGTTTAGGGGGTAAGTGGTTTTATGGTGTAGTTGGCTAGGTTTTAGAGCTTGGGTGAGTGCATCAATGGAGGTCTCTCTCTCTTTCTCTCTCTCTTTCTTTTGGTTTGGCTGTTATGGAAGAAGAGGCTGCTAATTTCTTTTGTTTTTGTCTCATTTTTATTTCCTTTTTATCTCTTTAGTTAATTTGTTAAATTGTCATTGGGTGGGGGCATTTTAATGACATCATGTGATGTCATAATTCTCAATTTCTTTTATTTTTCTTTCCTTTTCTTTTCTACTCATTTTCAATTAAATTTTTAGCAATATTTATTCATATTTTAGATCATAATAATTATTTACTTAACTGGACAAGGCGGCCAAAAATCATCTCTAAAGACGAAATGACCAAAATGCCCTTCGTTTGGCTTATTGAGCCAAAATCGTCTGTACCGATCGAAAAATTTTTTTAAATATTTTCTTGGCATTCTAATGTTATTGAAACCTCAATGACTCTTCCTTAGAGTCTAAAAAATTATTTCATAAATTTTCTCCCGGGTTTAGGGCTTCTAGCTGCGAAGACCGCAACTTTTCACTAAGTTACCCATCGCTAGGGCACCGGCTAATTTAACTTGGTTGTATTTTATTTCTAAAATTATTTCCTAAATTTTTGTTATTTAGATTTGAATTATTTATGACTCCTCACTCTAGTTTAAATATTTTTCCAGACGTTCTAGCTATCCGGATCGACACCAGTCACCTGAACAATAGAATGTACGGAATGACTATAGTGAGGGTGTTACAATATTACAACTTTAATTAAGTCATACTAAACAAGACCTATAAAATAATTAAAACAGTAATGGCCGATTCTAGTTACAAGAATACATATGAGAGCAAAATTAATTTTTTGTATGGCCGAGGATGCTCTCTCATACATATATAACAAAAGATTTTTTTTTTTTTTAACATTTAAACATGTGGTATGCAATTCATTAATGTTTAAAAGGAAACACACCATACCAACGAGAGTTGATTTAATTGGTAAAATTCAATTAGTGCTTCCATTTAATTGAGAGTGAGTGTTACTAATCATTCCTCTTAGTGGACGATCTTTAACTCTACTTTAATTTCCTAATGGGATTGGCAGTATATCCTGACTTTAGACTAGAGATGCCTCCCATCACTTAAACGTTTTTAGAAAAGAAAAAAAAAAGCAAACACTCCATAAAAGAGATAATATAATTTATCATAAATTAATTAGGGGTATTGAAAAAAAAAAAAACCTAATGGCACCCTGAACTTTCAAAACATGCCATTGCATAAATGGACTTTTTTAAAATGGAATAAGATATCCTCGCCACCCAAAGACTAAGATGCGTGAAGTTCACTCATGCTGTCATGGACAAATTTAGGTGATGTGGATAGTTCACATAATAAGAAAAAAAAAATAAATTTACATATAAAATTACTCTAAACTCTCTCCCTTTACATTAAATCCCTAAATTCCCAAATCATTTACCCATATCCCCTACGATATTAGAGAAGAATCCCATTATAGCAATTGCTTTCAAACCCAAATTGAAACTCTTGATAATCAGTTTCACATATTAAGAGTGTAAAGGAAGCATATTGGAAGCATAAGTGGCCGAAGGTACTCGAAGACTGAAGGCTATCATTCGGGTAAGTTTTCACTGCATATTTTTTTAGGCATTAACACTTTTTGGGTGTCACTGTTATTTTATTGCATCCTAAAGGGTAGTTTTCATATCACTGTTGCTTTAACTTTGTGAAAATGGCTTTTTTATTACTGTAGTGGTGATGCATGAGTGTTTGGTCCCTTGTTTATAGTGTTTGGCATTTTTTTACTGTCCACAGTATGGATGACCTTTTGATTCATTTGAGTAGGGGTGAGCAAGTTTCAGTTCAAACCGAAAAACCGAACTGAACCGAATTAATTCGGTTCAATCGGTTCAGTTTTAAAATTTAATCGGTTCAGTTCGGTTTTATATTATAAAAATTTTAGTTATTTCGGTTCGGTTTGATTTTGAAGAGAAGAAAATCGATTAAACCGAACTGAACTGAATAATAATTTTATATATTCAAATCGAACCAAATCAAACTGAATCAATTTTTGAATTGATTTATTTTTATGGGGAATTTGTGAATTATATTTAATTATATATATATATATATATATATATAAATTATTTAATTTCATTGATTAATGGTTATTAGGTTCAAACTAAAGTCAAATTAGATCAAATAACTTGAAAATCAAGTCTAAATTAAAAAATAATCAAAATTCAAAACCGATCAGTTTGAACCGAACTGAATTGAAATAGAGCGGTTCTGTTCGATTCAATTTTTCATCAATTTCAGTTCGGTTCAGTTGCTAAAATATGTAATTCGATTTTCATAATTTAATTCGATTCAGTACAGTTCGAACTGAATGCTCACCCCTACATTTGAGATGGCATCATGTTGGCATTTTCATAAATGACCCTTACCCTAGGTATTCTAGTGGTAGTGTAAATATGGTGAAAGGGGTTGATCCTAATTTGCTCTTTGTTATTGAGCTAACAGAATATGCCAAAGACCTTGGTTACACTACTATTGAGGGTGTGTATCATAGAAAGATAGGTCATGAAAAAGAGGATTTTAGGATGGTGTGGAATGATCAAATTGTGCTAGAAATTATAGGAGGTTTGAAGCATGGGGAAGTTATTGATTTTTATATGTCTCATGTAGTTGATAAACCTATTGTATTTAAGGGAAATGTTAAAGAATTTGCAGGTATAGGTGCTTATACAGTAGGGGCAAAATAGATCAGAACCTAAGATAGTAGAACCTGAGATATTAGGGGGAGATAATACTTATGAAGTAATAGAATCAAGTGAGGGAAGCTTGGGTAGAGATGAAGAAGGAGAGGAAAATGATGATGATGGAATAGAAGAAGCATATGAAACTGATGAAGAATCATTTGAAACAGAGGGTGATAGTGATAGTGAAGATAATGGTGAGGAGGTAAAAGAAACTGATGTTGATTAGGAGTTAGGAACAGACAGAGAGAATGTTAGGGAGTGCAAAAAAAGGAAAGGAAAGGTGAAAAGGAAAGGAGCCATGCTTGATATTCCTTTTGGTGAGGTAGGTAATGATGCTGCATTTGAGAATGCAGGAAATGAAGATAATGGTACACAAGACAAGAAGACTCGAGATGATGAACAATATCTTGGTAGCTTAGATCCAGATAGTAGGTTTGTGAGTGAGGAAGAGTCAGAGGGTGAGTTTTTTTTAAGGAAAAATAGGAATAGAAATGCTAAGGTTTACTATGATCCTACATGTGAAGTTCCAAGTTGGGAGTTAGGAGTAATATTTGAAAGTGTGACTCAGTTTAGGGAGGCAGTGTGCAAGTATGGTGTTGCCAGAGGTGTGCAGTTGTCATTGAGGCCAAATGAGCCAACAAGGGTTAGAATGAAGTGCAGAGGTTGCCCATGGTTATTTTTTGCAAGTATTGATAAGGAAAAGTGAGAATTTTATTGTAAAGACATATAACCCTTACCACAAATGTTATAGAACCAATATAAACAAATTGGTTAATTCAGACTATATAACAAGGGTATTTAAGAATATAATTATTTCTCAACCAGGAATAAAGGTGTTTGAATTGCAAAATTTATGTAGAGAGGAGTTAAAGGTTTATGTTGGAAAGACTATTTGTAGGAGGGCAAAGATGAAGTTACTGTTAAGGATTGCAGGAGATTTTAAGCTTGAGTATGCTAAGTGCAGGATTATATGGATGAAATTATAAGGAGTAATCCTGGAACTACATGTTATGTGAAGAGCAAGGAGCTGGCTGATGGGAGGCTACAATTCACTCATTTCTATGTGTGTTTAAGTGCATTGAAACAAGGGATGCTAATAGGATGCAGGAGAGTGATAGGGTTAGATGGAACTTTTTTGAAAGGAATATGTAAGGGACAACTTTTAGTTGCAGTTTTAAAGAATGATAATAATCAGATGTTTCCTATTGCATGGGCAGTAGTCCAAATTAAAGATAAGGTTACTTGGAAGTGGTTTGTAATGCAACTGAGTGAAGACCTTGGAATTCAAAGTGGAGAATGATGGACATTTGTTATAGACATGCAAAGGTATTACATTCTAAACACATTTTTATCATTTATACTTTACTTTTTTTTCATATCAATTTTCAGAATGCTTTATATAATAATAAATTCATTATTGTGTTTTTTGGTGCAAGGGATTAATACCTGCCATTCATAAGGTGCTACCAGATGTAGAGCATAAAATGTGTGCTAGACATATTTTACCAAATTGGGCCAAGCAATGGAGAGACGTAGAAAGAAGAAATAAGTTTTGGAGCTGTGTTTGGGCAACTTTTGAAGTTGAGCTAAAGGACAAGTTAAAGGAGCTTAGCAAGCTTGGGATAGGTATTGTAGAGGATTTCTTAGGATATAATCTTAACACATTTTATAGGGCATTTTTAAAATTGGGTAGTTACTCAGATGTGATTGAAAATAACATGTCTGAGACTTTCAATGTGTGGGTTTTACAAGCTAGGTTTAAGTCTATTATTATTATGCTTGAAGAAATTAGGCAACAAGTCATGAATAGGATTAGGATGATGAGGGAGTTTGCATCCACTTGGATCTGTGATATTTCACCTACATTTATGGAAAAGCTTGAAAAAAAAAATAGAGGTTAATGGGTTTTTATCTAATTTGGAAAGGTGAACATGGATTTGAGTTTGTTGAGGGTGAATATAGGCATATTGTTGATCTTAGATTACAGAATTGCACATGTAGAAGTTAGCAGCTAAAGGGAATTCCTCGTGCGCATTCTATATGTTCAATGTATCATAAGCAATACCAACTTGAAGAATATATTAGCTCTTGGTATTCAAAATAAACCTTTTTGAAGTCATATGAAAATATTATGCAACCTATAAAAGGGATGAAATTATGGCTTGAATCAAATTACCCTATCATTGAGCCACCTGAAATAAAAAAAAAAAAACTTCCAGATGGGCTTGAGAAATGTAGGAGGAGGGATAAGGATTAACTAAAAAAGGCTAAATTTAGAAAGTCTTCAAGAACAGGGGTGCAAATGACATGTACAAAATGCAAAGGTTTTGGACATAACAAGAAGACTTGCTCAAATAGACTAAGCCATATTTCTAATGAGGTAATAAGAGACTCTTATAGATACTTATAGTGGTAAAATTATTTTTTTAAAAGTTTTTAACATTACAATTTTATTTTGGGCATATTCCAAATGCAAATGTGGATCACTCAAGTGGTGTAAATTAGATAGATTTATCAAATTCAGTAATGGAAGGCTCATTGGGAAGATCCAGAGGTCATATTCAAGTACTATTGTAGAAGTTACTATTGCAGTAGAAGAGACAATGGGCAGAGGCAGAGGAAGGCTAAAGATGGTGAATATTAGAGGAAAGGGTTGAGGGATAGGGACACAAAATGTTAGGAGTAAAAGAACAAACTATATGAGTGCAATAACATCAAGTCAAGCTAAAAGGGTTAAAGAAATGGGATATGGTGTTCACATTAATGAGCATATTGGATTGATGGTAGAAGATGTGAGTCTGCAAAATTTCCATTTACACTTTTTACAAATGTTGCAATCCTGTTATTGATTAACAGACTTTCATATACTTAGTTTCTTCATTTACAGCCTAGCCTATGGACAGAAAGGATCATCAGCACAGGGGTAAACATCAAAGATGCTTCTGTCACCACGGAGGGCTTAAGGTTTAAGTCAAGAAGTCTTACATTAAAAGGGAAAGCTACTCTCACCAGAGGGCAACTACAACGGCGGTAAGTAGACAAGAGACAGTAATCCCAATCATCACAACTCACATAAGTAACTCCATCATCACAATCAAGCCTTTTTAGGGACAATAGTACATTGAACAACTCTAATCCATAATTGTGATTGTGATGTAGTTGTTAATCTTTGTGTATTTTAGACAAGTAACTAGATAGCCTTTTGTCCTTTTTGTGTTAATTATTGTTATTAGATAGTGAATGGTATGCATTTAAGCAACTAGTAAGGCTTTTGTTGAACATGGATTTAATCCTTTTTTTGTTGACATTGGAACTGGATTGTGCTTCTTTTTTCTGGATTGTGCTTATGTTTTCTAGATTCAAACTTTTATTTAATGAACTAGGCATGTTATGCCTTTCATTTCATTAATGAGTGAGATTGGATTTGGATAATTTTGGTTCAATGTAGGTTGTGTTTTAAGTGTCGCATCTAGTTTGTTAATTACAGGGTTATCTATGCCTTTACTTTAATTACATTGCTTGGTATTTATAAGCTATTGCTATCCATCACTCATACCTACAAATTACACTAGGTAGTTGCAGGTTGTGTTTGTAAGCTATTACCATCTATCAACAAACAACTAGTTACACAATATTACACAAAAAGCAAACAAAATGATGGTTCCTTTCATTTAATAAGCAATGCTTAAACAATTTATATTGCATAGATACTACATAATTACCAAAGAGGAATGCTAATATCATTACTGCTATTTTGTGGCATTATATTGTCAAACCCCTAACAAAATTGACAAAATCCATAATGGTTCCTTCAGTACCAACATCAATCTTTTAACTATGTTGACCTACTACTATTTTGTACAAACATAACACATTAATACACCAAGTACTATAAGACAAATAATAAAAGACCTCTATTGCAATTCTCTCTTTCTAGCCTTCTTTGCTTCAACTTCATATATCCTCACTCTAGCCAACAATTCCACTATTACATTCTTTGCATGTTTTGGTATAGGAGGGTCCAAGCACATAAAAAATCACAAGCCCCAAACTTCTGCTCAAATGAAACATGCAATTCAATCAGTAACCTAACAAAAGTCATAAACACTTAAAAAATAATTGCAACATCACAACTCATCCCATAATTTCTACAACCAAAGAATCTCCTCCCTAGATTTAAATTCATCCATGAATGCTTCGGCATACTTTGTTCACCATAATGATAAATAGGTATGGCAAAATCCTCAATAACCCCATCCATTTGTGATTCTTGAATCTTCAATAACTTTGCCTAAAGGATTTCGATACCTACTTCCACAATATCACACTTAATAGAAGAAGAAAAACTATTAAGCAAGTAAGAGGATAACTTAGTAGCAAATCACAATCTCTCAAAGCCCTACGAGAGAAAAGAAGGAGATGATTCTTGATAACTAAGATTTTTGTTTTTACCGTAGGCTCTTTTTTTTTTTTTATAATTTCATGTCATTAATCTATTAACTAATCACTCTCCCACCTGTGCGTTGGTTCATGCGAGTTGCTAATTAGGATGGCGAGGCTATCTTAGTTCCATTTTGATAAAGTCCAGGTGTGCAATGGGACATTTTGAAAGTTCCATTAGATTTTTTTTTTTTGGTAAAGTTTAGGTGTCTACTTATGCATTTGGATTCTACTTACAAGAATACATATGAGAGCAAAATTAATTTTTGTATGGTCGAGGATGCTCTCTCACACACATATAACAAAAGATATATTTTTTTGACATTCAAACATGTGGTATGCAAATCATTAACATTTAAAAGAAAACACACTATGCCAACGAGAGTTGATTTAATTGGCAAAATTCAATTAGTGCTACCATTTAATTAAGAGTAAGCCTTACTAAGCATTCCTCTTAGTAGACAATCTTTAACTCCACTATAATTTCATAATGAGATTGGTGATATATCCTAATTTTAAACTAGAGATGCCTCCCCTCACTTAAATGGTTTTAGAAAAAAAAAAAAAAAGAAGCAAACATACCATAAAAGAGATAATATAATTTATCATAAATTAATTAGGGGTAATGTCCAGAAAAATTATGAACTTTGATGTTTTTAATAATTATACTCTAAACTTTTTTTTTTTTAATAAAAATACCCTAAAATTTGAACTTTTCAACTATTGTACCCTGCCATTTATTCTCGTTAAAAATAATAGACTTTTCCATGTCAGAATAGAAAATGTCCAAAAAGAATTATAAACTTTGCTTTTTTTAACAATCGTACCCCAAACATTTTTTTTAACAAATATACCTTGAACTTTGAAAGTATTATAATTGAACCCCATCGTTAATTGCCCTTTTCAATACTAATAGAGGTGTTAGTCAGCACTTCTAATCCCTAAAGTGATACTAATTAAACCTAGTTTATAATAAAAAGAGAAAATTTATTTACAGCAAAATTGACACCATTTTCACTACTTCATCATTTTTTTTTATAAGCAACAATAATTTTTATTAAACGAAATCTAGGAAAAACTCAACTAACCTAGTCATCAAACTCCCTAACACACTCAACCTTGGACAATACAAGGTAAGTGAAAAAAAAATGTAGCAAACTTAGTACAAAATCAAAACACAGCACAAATATTTTAACATAAGACGAACCAGGCATTGAACAAAACCATCCCGATGATGCAATACCAAGCAAAAACTAAAGAAAGTAAATCAAACAAACTTAAAACACTAAAAACAAATCATAACAGAATGAATAACACTAGAGCCACTTGAAGTACCACAACAGCAGAAGAATAAGAATTAATAGTGCTAGGAACACAAACACCACGTAATACCAACTCATCCTTTGCAAGAAAACTCTATAAGGCTACTAGAGTATCCCGACCATACAAGGAAATGCTATACTAGCAAAGTGGGTCAAAAAGGAAGATAATATCATAAGGTTACAACCCAAGCAATAAAATCTTGGGACCTAGCTAAACTTGCTTAGCAAGAGAATCTATAGTAGAATAGCTTCACAAAGAACATGATAGAAGATCAATCTAGGTAAGGAAATAAGGCAACTAGTTGGAATTAATAATGGCATTGACTTTCTAAGGAACTTTAGTATATGCCATTCATAGAGTCTGATTCAATGCTTATGCTCTCAATATTCAAGCACAGGAGGGGGGAAAAAACTAGCATTTAAAGCACTTTACAAATAGCCTTAAGCTTAGCAATGTTGGAGTCCAAGATTCCCATAGGATAGTAGAATAACCCAATGAACTTACCATTCAAATCTCAAAGGATATCTCCAACTACACTTCTTCTAGGTTTTCCAAGAGAAAAACCATCAACATTCCATTTTATACACTGAGATGGAGGGAAACTATAGGAGATAAGGGGCCAAATGTTGACCTAATTGGTCTAGGATTTTATTGCTTTAATGGATGACAAAAAATCAATACTTGAGTAAGGAAAATCCTCATCAAGCACTTTGAGCCAAATAAACACCCTAAAAAGGATAAGTGAGCAAAATGAAGAAATAGTAGCCTCAGAATTATTGAACACCTTATTGTTTCTGCCTAGCCAAATCAACCAAATGATAGCATAGAAAAACATCCACCAAAACTTCATTTGATAAGCACCAAAGATAAGAAATTTCCACTATGAAAATAAATCCAGGATTGTATTTGGAAGACACTAGTGGACGCCCCACCACTTGAAGAACCAAGTCCATACTTGCCATGAAAATTTGCATTCTATGAAGGTATCAGTTACAAATTCAGAGTTGTAATGGCAAAAGGCACAATTATTATCAATTTTAGGAAGAATATACATATTGCACAACTAGTCCTTAGTGTTTAATCTTCCATGACAAATGATCCACACTAACATTTTTGATTTGGGAGGAGCAATTACAAGCTAAACATATGAAAAATTAGGGTAACTTTGAGAGTAGACTTCGTTGTATAGTGAGTGAATAAAAAAGCGCCATTAGAAGATAACTTTCAAGCTAATCTATCACCCTTAGAGGGACAGAGTGAAACTTCGTTAACCACAACCAGCAACTAATCAAAAGACTCTGATTCCCATGAAAATAAATCTTGCCTCTAGGAAAAATTCAAAATGAACCTATTATTGCACCATTTTCCCATCTTATTAACAATAGCATCAGGAGAGACGGATAAGAAAATAAGTCTAAAAAATTGGAACTTCAAAGAGCCATTGGCAGTCTAATTATCATGCTAAAATTTGATTTTAGCTCCATTGCCAATATTCTTTAGAATTGAGAAATTAGCAATACGGGAAGTTGTGAGTGTTGGATATCCCTCTATAAAGCTGATAGAGATGAACCAAAGATGATAAGAATGCCATTTTCATGTGGAAGTTGTATTTAGACTACAAAACCATTGGCCAATGAGAATCACAATCACTTTGAAGCCTCCATAGCCACTTATAAAGTGGGGATTGGTTGTGAAGAAGTAGATTAGTGATTCTAAGGCCACCTTTTTTCTTTGGCAATATGAGAGTGCTCCAATTAATTAAATGAATCTTTTTCTATTCCACTCCACTATCCCAAAAAAAAGGATCTCATAAGCTATTCAATCTTCTTTGCTATAAACTTTGGCGTATAAAAAATTGACAAATAATATAGTGGTAGGGAAGAGAGGTAGGATTTAATTAATGTGAGCTTTCTTGACATGGAGAGAACCTTTCCTTTCTAAAAGGAAAGCCTATTCTCAATTTTATGTAAAACGAAATTCTAAGCTAAAAACCAATATAAATTGGTTTACTCTTGTCAATGTTTTGTCATAAATCATATCAGTGCATATAATCTTTAGACCTGAGATAGCACAGTTATCTTGTATATAGGTAGTTTGAGTTTGATACTGCTTTCATACTTGTACTGTGTATGGGTATATGGACATCTGTTGGCTCCTACTAGTTATATATGGAGGTAGGTGTTGATCAAGATGGAATCTATTCCTCTAAGTAAATAGAGATAAAATCCTATATTCATTTAATTGTTCTTGATGTTTCAAGTTCCTGGCAGACAGATATAGATTTATTCAGAAAAGAGTTTCTGATGAGAAAATCTTTTTAATCAAGAACTAGAATTAAAAGAGAACATAATATTCATAGCAAATGGAGTTTGACATAAACCATGACTCCAGCTTGAGTTGGGATTTTGTAACAGAGAGATTCTAGTGCATGGTAACATATGATTATAGGTTCATTTAAAGTAAAACTTATTACTAATTGGGTGGCCATGACATGCTATGCTAGGTGTTAACCATGGTCTATGAGGTTCATAAAATGATTTAGAGAAATCATTTATGGTAAGAAAGAGTTCTGATGATATTAAGAGTTGATATCATGTCTCATTGCCAATTAGTGATGAGCCTAGTAAGTCACACACATACACAAGTTATCACCTAATTAAATATGATTTAATTAATTAATTAAAGAGTTTAATTGATTAATTAAATAGGTTTGGTTTGCAATTAAATTGCAAAGTCCCTAGCATGACTTGAAACCAAATCTAGATTATTGAATGTATAGTATAAGTTAAATTTATATTTAAAGTGTTTAAATATGAATTTAATTAATGAGAAATTAATTAATAGAGATTAATTAATTAATTTATATTTGATATAAATTAAAAGAAGAAAAAATAATTATTTTGGGTTAAGAACTCAAAATTAAGACACATGGGCATTTTGGTCATTTCACAGTGTGACACGTGGCACCATGAGATGGTGACACATGGGATTACACATAAGCTTGCCAAATGTTTTTTAATCATGTAAGATGATTAAAATCAAGATTAAATATAGGTTTGACACTTGGCACAATGTGATTGGGTCACTTAAACCTAGATCTAATCAAAGGGTGACATGTGGCAAGGGTTTAATGTGTTAACCTAGCTATATAAGTGTTGTTATGAAAAAGAAAAACAACCAGCAGCCACTCCTCTCCTTTGTCACGCCATTTTGAGGCTCTCCATCTATTCTTCTTCATCTCTCATCAATTCAAAGAGATTAGCCATAGAAATTGTTTCTAGTGTCCTGTTTACATCTCTAATATCTTAAAAGGCAGAACTTGAATTTCTAATTAATAGAAAAAGCTTTAGAAGCTGTTCAAGGGCTGCCATAGGTGTTCTTGGTGTGGACAAACTAGAGGGACAACATCTGGTGTCCTGAAGACAAATCTCAAAGGCGCGGACACGCTGCAGTGCATCAAGAGGTTAGTGTAATCGTTCTTGATTTAATCTAGGGTTCTAAAATTAATCTGATTAATTTTAAAATCTTAAATGGAAAATACAGATCCAAAAACATATTAAAAGAGTTTTAATATGTTGTTTATCATTGAAATCAAATAGATAAAAATAAATCTTGCATGATGCATGTGACCTTAGGTGAAAATTTTTGAATTCAATGGTATAAACTTGTGTTTTTCGCACTTTTGTTCCTTCAATTGGCATCAGAGCCACTATATTTGCCATTTAGATTGATGTTTATATGATTTAATTGTGTGTTTGATCATGAGATCAAAAGTTCATTGCTGGTTGCAAAGTCAAGGTGGCGGCACAAATGATGAACACCATGGTGTGCATGGTTGATGCACCACAATGGTGTGCAAAGGTAAATGGATGGTGAATGTGCAATTGTTGTATGATCCAAGATCCATTTAATGTCTAATTAAATTGTTTAATTAGAATTTTTATCACACAATTAAATTATGATTCAAATCAGAATTTTAAAAATTGTTTGAATGTGATTCAAATCTGAATTTTAAAAGTTGTTTGAATGTGATTCAAATCTGAATTTTAAAGTTGTTTGAATCATATTTAAATCTGATTTTTTAAAATTGATTGAATAAAATTCAGATCTGATTTTTTAAAAAAATGTTTGAATGTGATTCAAATCTGATTTTTTAAAAAAATGTTTGAATGTGATTCAAATCTGAATTTTTAAAGTTGTTTGAATGTGATTCAAATATGAATTTTTAAATTTGTTTGAATGAGATTCAAATCTGAATTTTTAAATTTATTTAAATCATATTCAAATCTGGATTTTTAAGTTGAATATGAGATATTCAATTTAATTTAAGTATGTATGTTTTATTTAATTGTTAAATAGTGATATGCATAATGGATGATCATGGACTATAAAAGACCAATGTGATTGGATTTATTTCTTTTATGTTTCTTTGGGATTGTAAATTAATTAATTTATTTTGGGCATATATTATTAAGTTTGTAATAATTTTTGGGTTGTAATTTCATTTATTTAAGTTCTTGTAAATTCGCCTTGGTATGCCAAGGATTACCATGTAATATTGGATTGCAAGAAGTTCAAGGAGGTCAAGAGCATTGGTGGGACCAGTGGGAGGAATTCAAGATCAAGTGTTGATTATGTACTCCTTTAGCAACTCTTGTAAAATGAATGAATGAAATGCACCTAGGAATGCCCTGATTCAATTCTTGGTGGCTCAGAATTGAATCTCTTAGAAAGTCCATGATCATGCCATATTTATTGCTTATCCATGAATGCATGAGATGTATGAGAATGTATGCTATTATATGATATATGCATGCTAATTGGATAATGTACAAAGTGAGACCTTAATAGTAATTAGAATGACCATAAAATCTTCCAAACAAATGATTAAGTTGAAAATGCTATAATTAAAGTAATTATAACATAGGCCCTCCATTGGGGCAATTATTTTAAGAAATTTTAAATAGTTGCATAAGATGCAATTAATTTAAGAGATTTTCTTAAGAATAATTGTTAAGCATGAGATGTTGTAAATATGTAAATAGTTTAGTGGCCAATATTGGATGTACCTGAGGACATTAAAATTATTTGCATAATTACTGGCTCAATGGGATCAACTTAACTAATGCACGATAAGTCAATAATGGATGTACCTGAGATTTTGAGCATTAGGGGTTAGGTAAAAGATTGAACCTCACATGAGATGTGATGGGCAAGGAGTTGCTCACTTATAGTTTATTGTAATTCCAATAATGGATGTACCTGAGGATGATCAATAGAATTATAAGAATTCAATCACCCACTAGAAATCCATCCAATTAGGATTTCCGTTTTCTACTTTGGAAGTGTAGGATTCGCTAAGTTAGTGGGAGGACCAATTTGATTAAAAGACCATAATCATTTTGGTTAATTACATGATACATTTTCTAATTAATCTGGTTATTTTCTGCAGTTAATTTTCTGATAAAAATGAGCACAGAACAACCACCACCATCCAATATCCTTGCAAGCATACTTGATCGCAATAGGTTGATAGGACCTAATCTGTCTGATTGGCTAAGAAATTTAAAACTTGTCCTGAACCTTGAATATATAGGATATGTTCTAGATTCAAATGTTCCTGGTCCCTTACCTCCAGAGGCCACACAAAAGGAACATGAAACTTTGGATAAGTGGAAGGAGCATGATATGAGAGCTAAGTGTTACATGCTTGCTTCCATGGGTAATGAGTTACAAAAGTAGCATGAGAACATGTTGAGTGCGAGTGAGATCCTCCTTCACCTACAAGAGTTGTGTGGTGAGCACAGCAGGAATGTTAGGTATGAGATATCTAGACAGCTATTTCGTATGAGGATGTCTGAGGGACAGAATATTGGGGATCATGTCCACAAGATGATTCGGCTGATTGAGCAGTTGGAACATCTTGACTTCAACATGGATTTCCAACTACAGACGGATTTGAACCTTCAGTCCCTTCCTGAGTCTTTTGGGAATTTTGTGACAAATTTCCATATGACTCAACAGGAATGCACCTTAGCTGGTTTACTCAACATGCTGGTTATTGCCCAAAAGAATATGTCGGGCAATAAAGGAAAAGAGGTAGCTTTGATTGCGTCTTCTTCTGTTGGAAAGTCCAACAAGAAGAAGGGCAATAAGAAAAAGAAACCTCAGATTCCTGGTCCTTCCAAGAAAATAGCTAAACAGAAAAGGAAGACTAAAGCTGATGGAGACAAAGGAAAGTGTTTCCAATGCCCACTGCCAAAAGGATGGGCACTGGAAAAGGAACTGCCCAGAGTATCTTACTTCTCTGAATGACAAGAAGGATACATCTTCAGAAGGTATGTCCATATCTTGTTATTTAGATTCTGATGATACTTATAGTTCATCTACAGCTTGGGTTTTAGATACTGGTGCCAGTTCTCACATTTCTAATGATATGCAGGAACTAGCAAATAGTAGCGACTATGCTCTCAAGATATTAGAGTCCGGATTGGCAATGGCTCAACTGTTGAAGCTTTAGCCATAGGATCTAAATCTTTTTACATGTTTGGACATGTTTTATGTTTGGATAATATTTTATATGTACCTGATGCTTTTAAGAACATCATTTCTATATCTAGTTTGACTAGAAATGGCTATGAATTTCAGTTCACACATGATGTTTGCAATATTTATTTTAGAAATAAATATGTTGGTTCGGGTTATATGAATGATGGTCTTTATTATTTGGATAATAATGACAAACACAAATTGAATGCAAGTGATCTAAAAGAATGCAATGCCATGGTGAAAGCCAACTCAAGTTCAAAATATATTTGACACTTAAGGTTATGTCATATTGCAGAAGATAGGATTGCAAAACTGGAGAAAATGGGGATTCTATCCTCATTGGGCTCTGAGCCTACTCCAAATTGTGAATCTTGCCTTCAGGGCAAAATGACTAGATCACCCTTTATTGGACAAGGGCTAAGAGCTGAAAATATTTTGGAGCTAATACATAGTGATGTATGTAGTCCATTTAAAGAAATGGCTAGAGGGTGCTTTCATTATTTTATTACCTTTACTGATGATAAATCAAGATTTGGGTATTTGTATTTGATGAAATACAAACATGAATCCTTTGAAAAGTTTAAAGAATTTAAATCTGAAGTAGAAAATCAAACAGGAAAGAGTATTAAAGCTCTTCGATCAGATCGTGGAGGTGAATATTTGAGTACTGAATTTGATGAATACTTGAGAGAGCATGGCTTGTTTCTAAGCTCACTCCTCCAGGAACGCCACAGCTGAATGGTGTATCTGAAAGGAGAAATCGTACCCTATTGGATATGGTACGTAGTATGATGAGCTATACTGATATGCCAATCTTCTTTTGGGGATTTGCATTAGAATCAGCTTTGTATATTCTGAATAGGATTCCATCAAAATCAGTTTCTTCCACACCTTATGAGATATGGCATGGAAGAAAACCAAGTCTTAAGCATGTTAAGATTTGGGATTGTCTAGCTTATATTAAAAAGCTGAACACTGATAAATTGGAGACTAGATCAGAAAAAGGTCGATTTGTTAGATATCCAAAAGATAGTTTTGGATATTATTTTTATTTGCCTACTTCACAAAAGGTTGTGATAAGTAGAGATGTCACATTTCTTGAACAACAGTTTGTTCAAGAAGGAGGCAAAGGAAGGCAAATAGAGTTAGAATTGGAGAATTCTGACCAACCAACATATCAGATGGATATAGATCCATCTAGTCAGCCCATACCCGTTGATGAAACATCTACAGCTTTTCCTCGTAGAACAAACAGGGTATCTCACCCACCAGTGAGATATGGTTTTCTTCATGAAGAAGAATAAGAGTTATCTATTCATGAAGAAGTAGATCATGGAGATGATCCACTTACCTATGAAGAAGCTATATCAGATGTAGACTCTTCAAAATGGATTGATGCTATGAAAACCGAGATTGATTCCATGTATAAGAATCAAGTTTGGGATCTTGTTGACCCACCTAAAGGTATTGTACCTATAGGGAACAAATGGGTTTTTAAGAAGAAAATTGGTTCTAATGGAAAGGTAGAGACTTATAAGGCAAGGCTAGTAGTGAAAGGGTTTCGCCAAAGGCAAGGAGTCGACTATGAGGAGACTTTCTCGCCTGTTGCCATGCTTAAATCAATTAGGATTTTATTAGCAATAGCTGCATACTATGATTATGAGATTTGGCAGATAGATGTCAAAATAGCTTTTCTCAAAGAATACATTGAAGAAAACATTTTCATGGAACAACCTAGGGGTTTTGAATCCCAAGATGGTTCCAAGGTATGCAAGCTAAAGCGATCCATTTATGGGTTGAAACAAGCTTCGAGGAATTGGAACATCCGTTTTGATGAAGCCATTAAATCCTTTAGTTTTATAAAAAATGAGGATGAGCCATGTGTATATAAGAAGGTTAGTGACAGTGCTATCACTTTCCTTGTCTTATATGTGGATGACATACTGTTGATGGGTAATGAGACAGGTATGTTGACAACTATAAAGGTATGGTTGTCAAATACATTCTCCATGAAAGACTTAGGGGAGGCAACCTATATTCTTGGGATTCGCATATATAGAGATAGAGCGAAAAGAATAATTGGTTTATCCCAAAGTCTATACTTGGAAAAGGTGTTAAAGAGGTTTAACATGCTTGATTCCAAGAGAGGATTGTTACCAGTGAGACATGGTATCCACCTTTCTAAAGAGATGTCTCCAAAGACACCTGAAGAAAGAGATAAGATGGCTAGATTCCATATGCTTCTATTGGAAGTTTAATGTATGCAATGTTGTGTACTAGGCCTGATATCGCATATCTCGTTAGTTTGACTAGCATGTATCAATCCTATCGAGGTTTGGAATTCTGGATAGCTGTCTAGAATATCCTTAATTACTTTAGAAGAACTAAGGATTTTTTCTTGATTTATGGAGGTGGAGACTTGCAATTGGATGGTTATATTTATTCGATTTCCAATCGATATCGATGATAGAAAGTCTACCTCTAGATATGTGTTCATTTGTAATGGAGGTGCGATCGGTTGGAAGAGTTCCAAACAGAGCATGACCGCAGATTCCACTAGAGAGGTCGAGTATATTCTCGCATCGATGTCAGAAAGGAAGTCGCTTTTGGATAAAGAAGTTCGTGATGTAACTTACAGTAGTTCCTTCCATTGATTCAAATAGCCCACTACACTCGTGACAACAATGGAGCGATCATACAAAGCTAAGGAACCAAGGTCTCACCGTAAATCCAAACACATAGAAAGGCGTTACCACATTATCGGAGAAATAGTTGGGCGGCGATGTAGCCATGCGTAAAATAGCATCGACTAAAAATCCATTGATCCATTCACTAAGCCGATGTCACAGACTCAGTTAGACCGACATCTTGAGAAGATAGGTCTAAGATATTGTAATGAATGGCTCTAGTGCTAGTGGGAGATTGTTAGTAGTATGCTCTAGAGCATATCATTTAGTATGTATCTTATACATATTTTATTAATAAAAGGCATTTCCACTTTTTCGTTTACATAATATATTTATGTGTAATAGAAAAGGTCCATTGATATTTTATTAGAAATATTATTCTTCAGTTGTTAAGAATCTGAGTGACAATATTTCTAGCACAAAGTATCATAAATAGGTTCACAATCGAGGATACTTCATAATAAGGACATGACTTATCCAGAAAGATTGTATTCATATTTGTTCCCAAGTTATTTATATGAGATATAAATAAGATGGAATGGTGAGTCTCATGCCATATAACAAACATGATAGGCACTTATAAATGATAAGTAGGCCGAAACAGTGACACTTATGACAAGCACATGGAGTTTACTCTTGTCAATGTTTTGTCATAAATCATATCAGTGCATATAATCTTTAGACCTGAGATAGCACAATTATCTTGTATATAGGTAGTTTGAGTTTGATACTGCTTTCATACTTGTACTGTGTATGGGTATATGGGCATCTGTTGGCTCCTACTAGTTATATATGGAGGTAGGTGTTGATCAAGATGGAATCTGTTCCTCTAAGTAAATAGAGATAAAATCCTATGTTCATTTAATTGTTCTTGATGTTTCAAGTTCCTAGCCAGGACAGATAGATTTATTCAGAAAAGAGTTTCTGATGAGAAAATCTTTTTAATCAAGAACTGGAATTAAAAGAGAACATAATATTCATAGCAAATGGAGTTTGACATAAACCATGACTCCAACTTGAGTTGGGATTTTGTAATAGAGAGATTCTAGTGCATGGTAACATATGATTATAGGTTCATTTAAGGTAAACCTTATTACTAATTGGGTGGCCATGGCAGGCTATGCTAGGTGTTAACCATGGTCTATGAGGTTCATAAAATGATTTAGAGAAATTATTTATGGTAAGAAAGAGTTCTGATGATATTAAGAGTTGATATCATGTCTCATTGCTAATTAGTGATGAGCCTAGTAAGTCACACACATACATAAGTTATCACCTAATTAAATATGATTTAATTAATTAATTAAAGAGTTTAATTGATTAATTAAATAGGTTTGATTTGCAATTAAATTGCAAAGTCCCTTGCATGACTTGAAACCAAATCTAGATTATTGAATGTATAGTATAAGTTAAATTTATATTTAAAGTGTTTAAATATGAATTTAATTAATGAGAAATTAATTAATAGAGATTAATTAATTAATTTATATTTGATATAAATTAAAAGAAGAAAAAATAATTATTTTGGGTTAAGAACTCAAAATTAAGACACAAGGGCATTTTGATCATTTCACAGTGTGACACGTGGCGCCATGAGATGGTGATACATGGGATTACATATAAGCTTGCCAAATGTTTTTTAATCATGTAAGATGATTAAAATCAAGATTAAATATAGGTTCGACACTTAGCACAATGTGATTGGGTCACTTAAACCTAGAGCTAATCAAAGGGTGACATGTGGCAAGGGTTTAATGTGTTAACCTAGCTATATAAGTGTTGTTATGAAAAAGAAAAACAACCAGCAGCCACTCCTCTCCTTTGTCACGCCATTTTGAGGCTCTCCATCTATTCTTCTTCATCTCTCATCAATTCAAAGAGATTAGCCATCAATCTCTTAAATTAAGAACATTAGAAATTATTTCTAGTGGCCTGTTTACATCTCTAATCTCTTAAAAGACAGAACTTGAATTTCTAATTAATAGAAAAAGCTTTAGAAGCTGTTCAAGGGCTGCCATAGGTGTTCTTGGTGTGGACAAACTAGAGGGACAACATCTGGTGTCCTGAAGACAAATCTCAAAGGCGCAGACATGCTGCAGTGCATCAAGAGGTTAGAGTAATCGTTCTTAATTTAATCTAGGGTTCTAAACTTAATCTGATTAATTTTAAAATCTTAAATGGCAAATACAGATCCAAAAACATATTAAAAGAGTTTTAATATGTTGTTTATCATTGAAATCAAATAGATAAAAATAAATCTTGCATGATGCATGTGACCCTAGGTAAAAATTTTTGAATTCAATGGTATAAACTTGTGTTTTTCGCGCTTCCGTTCCTTCAAAAGAATGCTAAAAATATTGAAGTGGTAGAAAGTTACATGGGGTGGGGTGTGTAACACTACATTGCTTGTGTAAAGTGTCCTAACAGTAATTCTGACTCGACTTTTCTTGCTTTCAACCTAATCTGGATGGACTTCTAAAGTTTTTAGGACTCTGAAATTAGGGTTTTTACACCAGATATAAATATAACAAGTCAAGAATTGAGAGTGTGACGCCCCTTACCTGTCTACTGTATAACCGAGCAAGAAATGCCACATTCGGTGCCGGAGCACCCTATCTTATTTTATCATATCTATTATAAACTTTTGATGTCATTTAAAACATGTATTCTATGTGTAGAATTTTTTTTTTTATATCTTATTTCTATGGAGACCCGAACAGAGCCTTCCTTGCTTTGTTAGTATATGGCGGGTTTCTACTAATCACCTGTTAATATGTCCATATTCATTTCACATATTTCCATATCATATTCTCTTTTATCATATCATTCACAACTATTTATGAGATCTCAAAATGAAGTATCATTTATTGTGTTCATATGGAAATTCATAGATAATAATTACAAGTTTTCATTTCAATCTCAAGTTTAATTACAAGTCTAAAATGAAATATATCATGACTAGACATAATAAACTAAAATACTAGTCTATACATGGGCCTTATTAAAATACAAAAAATTGGTGAGGTGACTCTGGTCGGTGGTAGATCTGGTCGGAACTCTGTCCAAACACTACTATGGCAGCTGCTGATCTCCAGTACCTACGCGATGGAAAATCAACGAGCTAAGCATAATTCTTAGTGGTGCAAAATTTATAATAACAATAATTAAACAATTGAATTAACATCTGCAAATCATAATTTCTGGGTCTTTTACATTTTTATTACTCTTTGGAAACAATTAACATTATCGGGATCTTTTATGATTACTTATTGTATTTTAAGTCTTAATTAATTTTTTTAAGTCTTAATTAATTTTTATCAATGTCCAAGAAACCTATAACAAATTATAAAAGCTGGATGCACGGGTGTATACTGGTTAGACAGCCATATGTCTATCCAGTATACATCTGTTAGGCACGAGGCCAGCTGTTAGGCACGAGGCCAGCTGTTAGGCACGAGACCCGCTGTTAGGCTTGTAAAACCAGAAATAAAGTAGGCACAATGGCCAGTAAGTAGGCATATAGCCTATAGAACAAACATACCAGACATATATTATTAGTTTATGATTTTCTCGGTAGGCAGTACTACTATCTGTAGTCCCTAATTGGTATACCAATTTATCCAACTAAATAAATAAGTGTAGGTATACTATGGGCAATTAAACATTTTTAATTATTTTAGCACTATTCACTATTACTATTTTTTGGTACTGTTCAGTGGTACCATTAATTTCATATTAATAGGACATTAGTCCTAATTTACATATTCATATCATTTTTAATATTTAATTAGCCTTATGAGTATTTTAATTATCATATATAGCATTTTTCCCATGAACATTTCTTTAGGTTATTTTGATGTATTAACTTTATCTAGGAATTTGGCTAGGTTAGGATGTCTATTTGGTCACACTTTCTTCATAATAATTTCTCCTCTATGTTTAAACTTGAATTTTAGTTTTTGAATCACTCAATTTGGGGTTATAGAACTCAAGTTATGGTCAAAATACCATAACTGGTCCATTTGCCTCTAAGTTGTCCAGAATTGACAATTCCTTATCAATAAACTTTGACCAATCATTTGATCATTTTATGGTCATTTTTAGACTTAAGTTCCTTCACAAGATATGTTCTTCTATGTCTTAGGGACTCCCAGGTACAATTTCATAATTTTTCAAGCTTGGTATAGTGAGTTATAGTCAATGTATTAACCTGGACTCTTAATCCTATAAAGGCAATAGTCAATCTTTAGGGCAGTATATTTGTCTCTCTTTTTAGGGTCTTTACACTTAGAATTTGATAAAGGCGTCTGAATCAATGTTGTAGCCCTAAGTATCATGTTTCCAAATCATCTTGGCACATCTCAAATGGAATTTCCTAGTGGGAGTTATGGCCAAATGAACACATGGGTATCAAACGGCATTCTGGGTTCAATTTAACATTTTCCAGATTTTAATTCCTAACTTTGGCTAATATTTTCCCTAGGATGCAATGGGTTTTGGAGCTTGGTCAAAACATAAAAATTGTTGTGCTATGTCTTATAAAATATTTGGCACTAGTTTCACTCAATTTGCAACTTTGGAGACCAAGTTATGGCATTTTCGCCAAAACTGGTCAGGCACACCAAAGGAACAGTGTTTTAGTCATTTCTGGATTGGCAGTTTTAGTTACCCAACTTATGCTAGCAATTTGACTTGGTTAAAGGCAAAACTGGGTCAAGTTGTCTTCATGAAAAGTGTAGCCCTATGTCTAAGCTTTCCATTGATATAAATTTTAGGTCATTTGGACCATTATAGAGAGAGTTATGAACAAATGAACAAGTACTGTTCATTTGGTCATAACTCTCTCTACACTGGTCCAAGTCATTTTCTGGGTTTCAGTGTTTGGTCATCCGGGTTTGGGCAGAGAATTGATCATGTTTTTGACAGAATTTGGGCAGGGTTTCTTCTTGAAAAATGAAGGTTTGGATGTCCCAAAACACCTCCAATTGGCCTCATACCAATTGGAGTTACACATTGTCAGTTAGGGTTCAACAAACACACTGGACTCATTTAATCCCAACCTGAAAAAAATTTGACACTCCCAAAATTCAATCTCCTTCTCCAAACTCCAAATAAGCATACATGGCACTTTTATTAGCATCAATCTCAACACAATTAGGTCAAATTCAAAAATTTCACAAAATCCCCAATTTCAAGTGCACAATCATAATTTCAAACATCAAATTCACATATATAATCATGAAATCAATTCCCACATATAATACCTAGTTAATTAACTTCCCTAACTAAACTAAAACCAACAAAATCCATCATTTTCATGGTTCCTCTAGGGTTGCCGAATTCAAGGGTTTCTTTCCCAAATTTTTCTTTTTAATTTCATGTAAACCTTCACTTGGTTTAGCATGA
The DNA here is from genome assembly GCF_030052815.1 of Hevea brasiliensis. Classification (NCBI taxonomy): domain Eukaryota; kingdom Viridiplantae; phylum Streptophyta; class Magnoliopsida; order Malpighiales; family Euphorbiaceae; genus Hevea; species Hevea brasiliensis. The sequence continues at coordinate 95,040,287 of NC_079495.1, read as the reverse complement.
TTTTCATGCTTAAAGAAGAGATTAAGAGTTTTGAGCACTAACCTTTTTTTGCAACTTGTTAAACTTCACTTTCCTTGCTTCTTTTTGGTATCTATAGCTTCCTTAGGGTGTGGGGAGTATTTTTAATGAAGAGTGTTATGGGTTTTGGAGAGGAAATGAGGAAGAAATCAAGTTTGGAGCTTGAATGATAATGGTGAAAATGAGAAACAAGGGTGGGCGGCACAATGGAGAAAAAAAGAAGAAGATAGAGAGAAAAGGTTAGTGGGTTTTTGTCATCTTATGGTATATATATATTCTGTTTGTGTACTTTAAATTTTTAATTTTTCATAAGCCATGTTTCATTTCTTTTCCTTTCTTTTCTTTTCTTTTCTTTTCTTTTTCTTCTTCTTTCTCTCCTCATTTCCCTAATTCAAATTCATAAAAATATTTTATGTTAATTATTTTATTTGTCAAATTTTTAATTTGACATTTAGGTCAAAATTCACCTCTGAGGATGAAATGACCAAAATGCCCTTCATGGTGCATATTGGTTTATTTTTATTATTTTATTTCCTCAAAATTTTTTCTATATTTTCTTAACATTTATTTCATCAATTTATGCCTTCTCACTATAGTCTAAATATTTATTTCATCAATTTATGCCTCTTCACTATAGTCTAAGCGTAGTTTCAGACATTTTGACTGTCTGAACAGATATTAGTTGTTAGAATAGTAAAATATACGGACTACCTATGGTGAGGGTGTTACAGAGAGGAGGGAGGAGAATTTACATTCAATAATGCACACCAACTTCAAGAAAGGCAAAGAAAAAACAAGATCTGTAAGATTGCTAGAAGGGATTTTTAGTTAAAGTTCCAAAAGTCCAAGGCTGCGATTCTCCATTTGGGTTTTTCCATTCTTTTTCTTCTCATGTCTTTTCTTTATTTTATAAACTTAATTGTAAAACTCACTGTGTGTGAGTAGTCTCTTTATTCTAGGGTTAGGAGTGTAGCATTTTCAATTGAATTATGGATCTGATTTGATTTTATTTAATATATTATGGGGTTTTGTTCTTTGATTCAATCTCTTGTATTCTTAATGCATGCTATGTGTTGGTACCCATCTAGCTATGATCTTAGATACTAATTGATGAACTGAGAGGTGAAGATTAGTACTAGAAAATCAAGATTTTGAACCTAGGAAATCTGACTTAGAGATAGGCTGATGACCTTTGTGGAGTTTCAAAATTAATCAAAGATCTTAAAGAGTTTTAATTAATTTAATCACCACAAAAGTAGGGTTTAAGTTAACTAAAATACACTTTGAGTGCTTTGAGAGAGGACTTAAGATAACTTAGGATTAATTTCTATCAAAGTAATAATCTCCCAATTATTGAATGAATTAGATTAATTCTATAATTAATTAAAGTGTGAACCCCTAGCTCTAGAATGTTCTCATTCATTGGTATTTTAGTTTAGAAAATTATTTTAGACTTTATTTCTTTTAGCTTAGATTTAATTATTATTTCTCTATAACTCGATCATCTAGATAATTAAAATCACTATAGTTTGGTACTCAACACGGTTCTCATGAGAACGATACTCTGCTCATTGCTTTATTACTTGTTAGCGATCCGTGCACTTGCAGTGGTTGTAAAACTAGCAAATAGTAGCCTTGGTAGAGGCCATTTTGCATGCGAAATTCTTAAGAAACTACTACCATTAATCAAGATAGAGACCTTAGAATGACAAATGCATGCATATATCCAAGATCGCCATCTGGATCCAAAGCCCATACATTTAAGGGATTTATCAATATGAGACCATTTGACAGAGTCAATTGCCTTTTCAAAATCCACCTTGAACACTAAATAGCTGTAATCATTCTACTTATAGAAATCAATTGCCTAACTAACTATAAGATAAGAATCCAAAATTTGCCTACCCTTAATAAAAGCACTCTACTACTGGTTGATAACGAAAGGCATGGCGACTTTAATTCATAAAGAAAGAGTCTTAGCCAAATTTTATAAATCCCTTGGAGTAGACTGATAGGTATGTAGTCCATAACTTTTGATGCCCCAACTATTTCCAGAATTAAGGCAATGAACAAGGAATGAATTACTGAAGGAAGATAAGATCTTTGTTGGAACTCATACATTAAACTCATCAAATCATCCTTAATAAGATTCCAGGCTCTTTTATATAAGAAGAAATTTGCTCCATCCAGACCTGGGGTCTTACTTGATTTGCAGCTCCATGCTACTTTTCTTACTTCTTCTAAAGAGAATGGTTCTTCCAGGAACTGAACCTGAGCATCACTAAGGCATTGAATATGAAGATAAGAGGGCCAACAATTGCTGAAGGAAGATGAGATCTTTGATGGAACTCACACATTAAACTCATCATCTTGACAAGTCATCACCTCTTTGACACTCACCTCTGCCTAATGATTCTGTCTTTATGAAGACTCAATCTTACTCCCCATCAACATCCCCTCTGAACAATTCAACTAGACCCACCTTGGCAGCCGTAAAACAGGATCCAATAATTAATCAATTATAGTTTATTTTATTGTAAGGTACATTTAATTAGTTTTAATTTGAGGATTAGAAGTTCTACCCTAGCACATTTGTTGGCATTTAATGGGACAACTAACTGTAGGGTTTAATTGTAGTAAATTTCAAAGTTCATGCTATATTTGTTAAAAAAATAGTCTAGGGTACAATTGTTAAAAAATGTAAAGTTTGGGATTTTTTTGAATATTTTTACCCTTAAAATTAATGGAATAGATGGTAGGGAACAATTGTTAAAAAGTTTAAAGTTCAAAGTATTTTTGTTATAAAAAAAAGTTTGGGATAGAATTGTTAACACAAAATTCAGAATTTTTTTTAGACATTATCCCAATTAATTATATGCTGAATTAGAAATTTTATACATGTATATATAGAGAGAGAGAGAGAGAGAGAGAGAGAGAGAGAGAGAGAGAGAGAGAGAGAGAGAGGTGTGGCGGGGCGGTTAAGAATTTGAAGAAAGGAAAAAGCGTTGCCACATAACACGGGAAATGAATAAGAGCAGTTATCTAATTACAGGGCAAAAGTGTTAAGAGACGCAAATAGTCAATTTGAGTGGGTCTTTTGGACAAATGAAAAAAAAGTGAATTCTTAGGATACCTTAGTTGAAAAGAAATGTGAGACAATTGATTTAATTAAAGGGCTAGCCACCACAAATTCAGTTGATGGGGACAATGGGCAAACCCTACTACCCTACTTCCACTCTTCACGTCATCCTTTAAAAAGTGTTGCAATTTTTACCTCCTTAAGGAAATTAGAGCTCTTTTATATATTGTTATTATTTGCATTCAGTTGAATGATTTCCTATTCATGGAGAAGAAAATTACTTGTTACATATGGCCCTTAAAATTGAAAACTTAATCTATAAGAGAAAAAAAATTTAATTAGATTAATCTTTGAAATTAGTAAATTAATATTATTAGTTTATTAAAGAATTAATTGGAATGTTAATTGAGGGGACATTCTTATATAGATCTAGTCAATCATGGATTTAAGATATAAATATGTAAGATTTATATATTGAATAGGTAAGTTTTATTAAACATCTTATGTCTTGGGTCTATAGTGGACTAAGTTTAAGCAAGAAAAATCTATTAACTAAGTTTATTATATGTTATACTTTCAAGTTGTTTTGCCTAGTTGTTCTTTAGTTATATTGGCTATTACATTATGTTTGTACCATTTTGTTTTAGGTTTTTCACTTAGCATTTGTCATCTTAGGTTGGGTGCATCGAAAAGGTTTGCTAATTGGATTTTAGTTGGATGACTTTTCCTAAATTTTTTTCAGAATTATCTTATTAATAATATTTTATTGTTTATAAAAAAAACTGAAGTTTATTATATCATCTATCATAGGTTAAATTCATAAAGATGATATGTATATAAAACTGATAATTTTTTTTTTATAAGCTGAGTTTTAAAATCGAACAATATTTAATATAAAAATATATAACATTATTATATTATATAGAAATTTATTGAATATTTCAAGTGTATTAAAAAATAGTGTTAGCTCATATTCACAAAATTTTAATTATTCTGGAGAGTGCATCCACATAAATGTGAGATAAAGCAGCACATACTCTAAGTAGGAATATCATCGATTAGAAGAAGAATATATAATTTCTCAAATGAGAAAGCAATGGAAAGGAATGTGTTGTATTGTTACATGATTAAGAGTACATGTGGGAGAACGTGATCCAGTCTAGTTTTTCTACCTCTTATCCCTACGTACAGTTTCTTTGGAAGGAATCTCCGCTTCTTTCTTTCTTCTCCAACTGTACACTTCTCTCTCTCTCTCTAATGAAAGATGAACATATAATAAAAGTGAAAGTTTCATGCTAATTTATATATGAGTATATATTTGGGATTGATTTTTCACGCAAATCCATGCGGGTCGGGCATCTTCCTCTCCATCTCTAGCATGGAATAATCATGATCTTGAATCTTGAACACACAGAGAGAGAGAGAGAGAGAGGGATTTGGGTTGGATTTCCAAGCCTTTTCTTGGATGAATCATCTCTCCTGTACTAGATGTTCTTGCTGCTACGTACGAGATTTGCTTTTTAGTTACTTACATGATACTTTATACATGTTGATAAATAAAACTAGTCATGAGATTTGAACATATAATATGGAGAAATTTCGGGATCACTATAGCGTACTATAAGCCTCCTTTGATTACTCAGAAACACTATAAACAAGCAGTCAGCTGCAGCACCCACCGACCAACCATACCATTATAATATCTCTCTCTCTATTCGTTTCTCTTTAGGGAGGAGAAAGAGAGAGAGAGAGAGCTTTTTCCTTGAGGGTGTCTTTTTTTTTTTTTTAAATTTTTTTGAATGTGTGCTTTATTCGTTCTTGGTAAGCAGCCTTGGTTCTTGCAAAAGCTAAAATGGAACAAACAGATTCCTTTCTTTCAACATGACCAATCATCCCTCTCTTTCCATATTCAATCCCACCTATTATTAATTATAACCATTTTGTTTAGACCCAAGAAGAAGAAGCTTCTTCGAGACTTTCTATGCATTTCATTTTCATTTAATTTCTTTTATTATTTTCAAGATGTTTTACATATTTGAAACTTTACTATCTAAATTAAAATTTATTAGTTGTTAATGCTTTTCAATGAAAAAAGAAATGATCAAAGTATGAATTCTACCTCTTTTATATTATCAAATAAATATTGGGTTATTGAACTAATGAGCTTTAGCGTAATTGTATTATAGTCACTTTTAAAACTATAAAATCTTGAGTTCAACTTCCAGTTAGAATCAATACATTTGGCCATGTTCATTTGATGACGATTTTGCCCAATTAAGTAGAGAATTTTTTTTTCTTATGACGTATATATCCATCCATAAAACAATGAATATACACTCGAATATAACCAATTGAATCCAAATATCTCAAAAGATATATGTAAATATGAAGAATCAAATCATAGACATAGAAGATAGAGACATTTTGAGTATGAAAGAGAGGGACAATGGAAGTAAGAGATAGGTCAAGACATAGAGATGAGAGGACAGATATTAGAGATAGATTTTGAGTGTGTGTGAAAAAGAGAGATTAATTAGTCTTATATATATATATATATATATATATATATATATATATATTAGGGTTTCAATTCAAAACTTCACACTTATGGAAAATAAATATATAAAAAAATTGAATTAAATTTTCACAAAATTATATAACTTTTGACTTAATTTTTATTTTTTAAATGAATATTTTTTAAATTAAAAAAATTAATTCTTTCACTTATTATGTTTTAAAAAATAAATGAATTGCATTAAATTTTAAAAATTTCTAGTTTTTAAATGGATTTAAAAAAAAAAATAATAGATACAATAAGATTAAACCTTTAAAAAATTATCGACTACTTCTTAAGTTCATACTCACTTTCTTATAATACATGAAATTTACTACTCTTAAAGTTAATAGAATACTTATGGGTATCATCGGCTTAGCTTTTACGTGTTAAGACTATACGCCATCTCATATGATTTTAAGCATACATTCTCACGTATCGACTTGGTATTATTAATTTTGTGTGTGAGACGTAAAATGCTCGAGGAGTATATTATAATAGCCCAAACTTCCAAGCATGCAGCATTGAAGCGCGTGCGCGCAGTTGAAGATGGAATTCATAGATCGGAGTCGGACCAAGAGGCAGTGTGAGGGTCCACACAAACTGAAAAAACAGTACTTTGTTCCCTAGTGAGTCGTGAAAGTGCCACGCGCTCACTGGGCGGTCGTCAAATTGAGGAAAGCGACGTCAGACATTAATTCCATTCCACTTGCGATGAGTACTGAATGGCAGAAGAGAAGAGAAGAGAAGAGAAGAGAGGAGAAACCTAAATCAGCTCATCGCCTTTTGACTGCTATGACTCTCTGCCCCTCTGCAGTCTTTAGCTTAATATTTTATATATTTATTTATTATTACACTTCCAATTCCATTCCACAGAGAGAGAGATTTGATGAAAAATTTCAAGACTCAATGATGATAGATTTTTCGGTTATGGAATTTAGTGGCATTTTGGAGTCTTTTGAGAGTCTTGTCTTTAGTTTATATATATATATATATATATATATAATGTTTTTGAGTCTTACTCCAACACAAAAGTACCTTATACCTTACTATTACAAAATAAATCATATTAATATCCGATCATTAAATTAAATTCCATATAATTAACCTAAAGTTTACAGTGTTAAGTGTAAAAAAATTCTGAATTTCCTCATATCACATCAATTAATTATTAAAAAATCTTTATCATTCAATTCATTGTACAACTCCATTAAGTAAAAAAAAAAAGTATACATATCATTCTCATTTAATCATATCAATGTTTAAAGATTATATTATACTTTTGTTTTATTAATAGTTTTCATTCAATAAATTAATAAAGTTTAATTTAATGATAAAAAATAAAAATAAAGTAAATTCAGAATTAAATAGTGATAGAAGTTATCCAATACTTAACATATGTAATTTAATAATTAACTCATTAATTTGTCATGCAATAAAATTTCATAATTTTAAATTTATTTTTTCGTAATTTAATAAAGGTTCAATAAGCCGACTAAACAATTATAGTATAATAAATAATGCGAGGTACCCTTTCCATTTCTCATCATAAATGAGATAAATTTTGAAATGGATATAGATATAGAAGGAGAGACTTAACTCAAAAATTTGCTAATCTCTTTCAAAATTTTTATTCTATTGTATTATATATATGTTTTTTTTTTTTTTCTTTTAATGGGAGTTGGAAGTCACTAAACTCTAGGTGAATCTCTCATATTTCTAGAACAAAGAGGGGCAACTAGACATGTGAATATTTCATGGAAATGTATGCATGTCTACGTACATTAAAGAATTAAATTAGTGATCTACCACAAGCAAAGCTACCTATGACCTAACTTGCCTTCTGAAATTGTCTGTGTTGTAGAATTATAGAATTAAATCTAAGAAAAAGTGTTTTCCTGGATTTAAGATTGTATTATATAGTTGGAGATGGAGTACAACGACACACACACATATATATCATATTCTAGTTTCATAACATATGTAAGGAATGCTTATTTGATCGAATACTTGAACTTAGTTTTTGACATTTAAGTTCTCAATTATTGATTTGAAATATTTGATAAATAAAATAGCTAGAATCATTTTTTAAATAATTGATAGTTAAACGATTTAAAATTATAACTATAACATTAAAAATAGGATTTTCTTTTTTGAGTAGGGGAATTAGGGGAGTGGAGGGCTCAAATTTGGCTTTTACAAATAAGTAATATGCCTTTAGCTAGTAACTCAAGTCAAGCTAAGCGAGAATAGGATTTCAATTACTAGTTTCTAGCATTTAGTTGAACTTAGATCTTAGATTCAACTCAATCGTCAGCAATTGAGTTGAAAAAAAAAAACCTTAAACAAATTAAACACATGCATGATTGAACTTAGATTTATCATTGTCATAATGCTTATAATATAACCATCATCATTATCACCATCATTATCAAGCTGAAAAATGACATATTAGTTGTTGCAATAAGTTCATATTCAATACCACAAAAGTTTATGAAGTTGGATTGATATTTACGCATTCTTGAAATTAACAATGTCTACTAGTCATAAGAATGGAATCTTCTTCCAAAAAAGTCTTTGAATCTTGCCATAAGGCATAGATTTTGTTGTTGGAAAGATGCAATTGAGACTAATTAATTTGAATCGAAGCATATATATGTGTGTTCCCAAGACTCACATAATTGGGCAGATAAAGCTTTGAAATGGTATGCTAATCCAACCAAAAAGAACTTTAATTCAAATTTTACAAACTATATATATATGACCCATATGGACTAACATTAATTCCCAAATATTAGATAATGATACTTAATTTCAAAAGAAGACGAATTCGTGCTTTGCATCTTGACTAGGCTTATTTATGAATAAACCAACTGAGCTTTTCTTGAGATTTCTTAAAGCATCACATCTTTAACTCATTGATAACATGAAAGTTTTGATAATCGGTTAAAAATAAAATAATAGCAGTAAGAGCTAAAGCTCATAATTAATTAATTTTCTTGTGATTAGCCGAATTAATGATGAAAAAAAAATTCCAATTGATGAACTTGGTTTTGTGCACCACCTAAAAGAAATCCATGTAACATATATATAGATTGGATTTTATTTATTTATTTTTTATTTATTTATTTATTTATTTGCTTTCTGATGAATGACTCAAGAAGTTTGCTATATATATCCATAAACTCATCAAACAATAGGGTTTTGATCAACATATGTGTTAACAATATTTCATATACTTTGTGATCCATCTAACATATACTGAGATTTCACAAGTACGGTTAACATAAATGTTTTGATCAGCATATGTGATGAACTCCATAAGCTCATCAAACACTCACTGCATGTGCTGAACATGGCAATACTAAGACTACACTAAGAAATGAAACGAACAGGAAAAACCGAAGCAAAATCATTAAGCCTACCATTTCTAGGGTTTTCTAGTTAATCTTGAAATCAGAAGCAAATTCCTTGATCCATATTCCAAACTCCTCCATCTTAAACAAGCAGATAACGATAACTTTTGAGCTATGAAGTTTTAAATAAGATAATGAGTGATTTCTCATACGCGTACAGTATCATGATAACTACTTAATTTTCTTCAATAGAAGCTTCACGCCGGTATGGTTAAGCACGAACCAGCAGACGCAAAAAGAATCTACAAAGGGTTGCTAGTGGAAGAAGAGCTGAAACTAGAAAGATCTGTCCATGCGGTAGCACCCCAATACTGATCATGCCCTGGAATTCCCAAAAACTGCCTCGACAAATTCAGCTCCTGATTATTATTATTGTCTTCCATTTTCACTGAGGCGAACTGAGTAGTTAAAGAAGTGGATAACCTCGGCCTGAGCTGACCCATTCCACTACCATAACCTGATTGTTCAGCGCCACCTTCAAATGGGTATAACCCAGAAGAAGAAGAAGAATCTAGTCCCCCAAAAAAGGGAAATTGCTGCCCCTGCTGAAATTTCCAGTGGTCCAAACCACCCACTGACAAAAGAGAACCATCACTACCACCAATACCAGCACCGGCTAAAGCACTCCCTATTTGAAAATTGAGATCACTTGGTCCTCCAACGGGAGCCGAAAGGGAACCGTAATTTAACCCGATATCCCCAGTAGCAAATTCTGTAAGATGATGCAGAGGAGCCATGAACCTGAGTGGTGGAACCTGTGGTCCGAGGCCTAATATATCGCTGGTTCCACTTTTAGATGAGACGGTAATTGAGGAACCAGAACCCGTTTGGCGATCACCACTTACCGGAGATTTTGAGCTGCTCCCTTTACTTCTCTTGTCCCTTCTGCAGCCACCTCCAACGGGGACATTTCTTAGGGCACCCCCTCTGGTCCAGTACCTTCTACAAGTCTTACAGAAGTGGCGAGGCTGAGAGAGACTGTAGTTGTTGAAGTAGCAAAACTTGGTGTTTGTGGATTCACATCTTGGACATTTTAATGCAGCTTCCGGCATGGGTATGTTAGCTAACCTGGCTCGATCTGCCATGGAACCAGGGCGGATGGAGCCTGCACCACCACTTCCATGAGGATGGGGAGGAGGGGGTGGTGGAGGTGGAGGAGGAGGGGGAGGAAGCTGATGAGAGTTTAGACCGCTAGTTGCTCCAGGCTGGTGATGATGATTTGGTTGCTGTAAAATAAAGAAAGAAGCAAAAATCAAATATCTGGTATATTCAAGAAAAAGAAACAAAGATATAAGTAACAAAAGTGACTGGAATATTTGTCTTTTGAAAATTGCTTTTTAGGCAAAAATTTGAAGAAACCCTTACTTGTTGCCAGTTGGCTGGATCAAGATAAGCTGGGATAGAAGAAAAAACCATAGCTGTTGATGAGCTTTCTCTCTTTCTGTAAAGGGTAATAGATGGAAGTGTGTTTTTTGGGAGATAATACTAGTGGAGAGAATGATCACGTCAACAAGAGGATATATAGTGTTCTTGCAGAAAGAGAGAAAAGAAAGAAAGCAAGCAAGGAAGAGGGAATTGTGGAATGAAGAAGAGAAAAACGAAAAAGTGACCTACCTACCAACATATAACATACATATTATAATAAAATAATTTTTGTTCGCTGTAATTAATTAAAATAACTTTTAGGGTTTAGAGAAGTTGATGTTTCTTAATCCATAAGCTTCTTTGTGATTCTCTGTGGGCAAATGAGATTTAATGGCCTCCTTTTTTAGGCATATTATTGTATACAGCAAATGCAAGCACTACATGAATATGAGTAAGGATGTATGTGTACCAAGTGAATTCGATACGCCTTAAAAGTTTATGTATATGCACGTGACTGTTTTCTTAGTGTGTCCCATAGAAAAATAGTTGAAAAATATTATTTTAAATTAATATAATAATTAAAAAGAATCAAAAATTAATTTAAAAAAAAATTAATATAATTTAATCATAAAAATAATAAAACAATTTTTTAAATTATTTTTGAATAATATAAAAAATAATTTTTTTTTAAAAAAAATAACTTTTTGACCAATAGAATTCAATGCTAAACGGGCATTTTTTTTTATACCGAGTGCTGATAAGCTTATAGTAAATTGTGATAAATTTTTATCTAAATTCGGTGCACTATGAATTCAAGGTATAAAATATATAGTAAAATTTACTTATTAAATATATTAATTCTATATATTTATACTTTGAGTTTACGATGAACCCGATTTAATAAAAAATTTTTCAACTATGATTATTAAATTAATAAGAAATCAATAATTAAGATAAATAAAATGTTAATTAAAAACTTGATATAATGATAATTAATTCATCACGTGGTGTGTTCAAGAACACTTTAAAAATTTAGAGTTTAAGGTATTTTTTTAATATATTAATATATAATAAAATCTATAGATAAATATAATAGACATAATATTCCATAACGGAATATAAAATAATTAATTTATATGCCTTTTGTTTTTTTAGATTAAAAAAAAAATATATGAAAGAGCGGGAGGCCCCCCCCACCAAACGCGCTCTCTTTTTTTTCTGCTTTTGCATGGGAATATAGAGGTACAGATCATCGCTCGTTCCATAGTCCATCTAAGCGCGTGATTACACTCTCCATCAACACGGTGAAAGGCCGTGTTGGTCCCATTTATGTGGGCATAAAAACGAATATGGAAATAGTTTCAAAAAAATAATAATATAAAAAAGTATAGAGTTAATAATAAATTTAAAAAAATGTAAGATTTCATATGTTTTGATTTTTTTTTTGTTAATTTATCAGTTGCGTTTATTGATGTTTATTCTTTAATTTTTGAGATAGAAAAAAATAGTAAACAATAACTCAACTCAACTCAATTCAGCTTTTATCTCAAAAATTTGAGATCAAGTATATAGATTCTTTTTCTCTACTCTAAACGATTTTAGGTTAAAAATGTGTAATGCTTCTAAGTCATATTGTACTACCTCTTCCAAGTCAGTTTAGGTCTACTCTTTTTTTTTTTTTTTTTTAATCCTCTAACCCAATGTGCTCTACTTGTCTACTTGAAGCTTCCGTATGTCTACGCTTCACATGAGCAAACCACCTCAATCTCTCTTCTCTCAACTTATCCTCAATTGGCACCACTCCTACATTTTCTCTAATACTCTCATTACAGACTTTATCTAGTCTAGTATGGCCACTCATCCACTTTAGCATTCTTATCTCCGCAACTCTTATCTTAGACACATACGACTCTTTCAGTGCTCAACACTCACTACCATATAACATGGCCGGTCGTATGACTGTACGGTAAAATTTTTCTTTCAACTTATTGAGAATCTTGCGATCACATAAAACTCCTGTGGCACGTCTCCACTTCAACCATTCGGCTTTAATCTTATGACTAACATCCTCCTCACATCTCCCATCTACTTGAAAGATTGAGCCGAGATATTTAAAGTGATTACTTTGCGGCAGTACCACTCCATCCAAATTAACTCCTTCCCTATCACCAGTTCGGCCTTCACTGAACTTGCAATGCATGTATTCTGTCTTCATTCTACTTAACTTAAAGCTCTTTGACTCTAGAGTACTTCTCCAAAGCTCTAGCTTTCTATTGACTCCTTGCGTCTCATCTATCAGAACTATATCATCTACAAACATCATGCACCAAGGAACACTCTCTTGTATATATTTCGTCAATTCATCTAGAACTAACGTAAAAAGGTAAGGGCTTACAACTGAACCTTGGTGTAATCCAACTGAGATAGGAAAATCTCTTGTGTCCCCTCCCACTGTGCGTACAATAGTAGTTGCTCCTTCATATATATCTTTCAACATTTGTATGTACCTAATAGATACCCTCTTTTGTTCTAACACTCTCCATAAGACATCTCTTGGAACACTATCATAAACCTTCTCCAAATCGATAAAAACCATGTGTAGATTTTTTCTTCACATCTCTATATTTCTCCATCATTCTAATAAGAAAGATTGCTTCTAATAAGAAAGATTGCTTCTATAGTTGAACGACCGGGCATGAAGCCAAATTGATTGGGAGAGATAGAAGTGTCATGACGTAGTCGATGTTCCACAACTCTCTCCCACAACTTCATAGTATGGCTCATGAGTTTAATTCCCTTATAGTTTGAGCAACTCTGTATGTCTCCCTTATTTTTAAAAATAGGTATTAAAATACTCCTCCTCCATTCATCAGGCATTTTTTTGAGTTTAGAATCTTATTAAATAATTTAGTTAACCATACCACTCTCGTATCTCCCAAACACTTTTACACTTCAATTGGTATTCCATCGAGTCCACAAGCTTTACCCACTTTTATTCTCTTAAGTACTTCCTTTACTTCTAAAGATCTAATCCTTCTAGTATAATTCACATTCTTTTTTATTACTCTGTAGTTTATATTCATGCTATTACCACTTTGACTATTATTAAAGAGATCATCAAAATAATTTCTCCATTTTTCTTTAATGTCCTCATCTTTCACCAACACTTTTCCTTCTTTATCCTTAATGCACCTAACTTGATTGAGATCTTGACATTTCTTTTCTCTCCTCGTTGCTAATCTATAAATATCTTTCTCCCCTTCTTTAGTTCCAAGTTTTTCATATAACTTTTCAAAGGCCTGTGCTCTTGCTTGACTAACTGCCTTTTTTGCCTCTTTCTTTGCTATCTTGTATTGTTCACACGCCTCATTATTATCATACTTAGGTAATTTCTTATGCCATTCTCTCTTTCTCTTCACTGCCTTTTGTACTTCCTCATTCCACCACCATCTCTCTCTTGAGGGTGGTCCATGTCCTCTAGACTCTCTAAGTACTTTTCTAGCTACTTCTCTAATCTTTGATGCCATCTGTATCCACATACTATTGGCCTCCACATCCAGCTTCCATGCTTCGGACTCGAGAAGCTCATTTTTAAACTTCTCTTACTTTACTCCTTTGAACTCCCACCACTTTGTTCGAGCTACAATATTTCTTCTAACCTTACTTAAATTGTTCATAAACTTGACATCCAAGACCACTGACCGATGTTGACTTTTTAAAGCTTCTCCCGGAATGACCTTGCAATCCTTGCATAGAGCTCTATTTGTCTTCTTGATTAAGAGAAAGTCAATTTGGCTTTTATGTTGCCCACTTTTGAAAGTCACTAAATGTGACTCTTTTTTTATAAAGTAGATATTTGCTAGTATTAGGTCATATGCCATAGCAAAATTCAGGATGCTTTTTCCCTCCTCATTTCGGCTACCAAAACCAAAACCTCCATGAACATTCTCATAACCTTGCCTATCACTTCCTACATGTCCATTCAAATCTCCACTGATGAAAACATTCTCTTCATTCGGTATGCTTTGCATTAGATCATCCATATCTTCCCAAAACTTTTGTTTACTCTCACTATCTAGTCCTATTTGTGGGGTATAAGCACTAACTACATTTATTGTTTCTCCTTCTAGTACTAGCTTTACTAGTATAATTCTATCTCCTACTCTTTTTACAGCTATTACAGCATCTTTCAATGTTCTGTCTATGATTATGCCTACTTCGTTCTTGTTCCTCTCCTTTCTGGTAAATCACAGTTTATATCCTGAATTACCCACTTTCTTGCTTTTCTCTCCTACCCATTTAGTCTCCTAAATGCAAGCAATATTCACTATTCTCCTTTCCAAGGTATCCACAAGCTCCATTAATTTTCTTGTAAGTGATCTAACATTCCAAGTACCAACCCTGATTTTCCTATCCTGTTCCTTCCTAATTGATCTCCTTCTATGATATCTTTTATTGTTCTCTATACCTATCTTGTGTTCTGTTCTACTATCTGTCCAATGGGCTAACTTCTTTATCCACACCCGTCCATGATGTGGGAACCCTTGCTCATTTAACACCACACCCAGGTGTCGACATGGCACATCACTTTCGGTAAACGGCCCTACACCCTTGCATATTTCTCACTACACTCGGGCTCCGATGTAGCGCATCGTAAGTAGAGGACGCCCCAACATTTATATCATTTGAATCTATATCATGAGGTATGATGAAAATTTTTACGCTGGTTGTCACCCACCGCAACCCTCCTCCTTTATCCGGGTTTAGGACCGGCTAAGCACAAATTACTTAGGCGGAGTTAGAAATAGTAAACAATCAATAATTAATAAATTATTAAATTAATAATTTAAAAATTATATTGACGCTAATTATATTGAATTCAACTTGAAAAGTAATAATCTTTGAAAGGTAATTTAAGAACAATTATATTCACCTATAGAAACACAATTATATTCACAGAGTTATAAATTTAAGATAACAATGATATATATATATATATATATATATATATATATATATATATATATATATATATATATTATGAATTTACTTAATTTCCACACATACATAATAATTAAAAGATGATTGATTCTTCTTAATGAGAATTAATTTGAATTAATCATTAAAAAATTGATATAAAACAAAGAAATTTATAGGACATATATATGTGTGTGTGTGTATGTATGTATGTATAAAAGACTAACACAAATAACAAATCTACAACAAGAGCTTATTTACATTTATTGCTAAGAAAAACTAAAAAAGCAAAGAGGAAATCCTAGGGCTAACATTAGCTAACAGCTTTGTATCCAACCAGCTTTGTATCCAACTATTATCCAAAATAATTTTTTTTTTCTTAAAAAATAAAGATAGAAAGAAAACTTTTAAGAGAGAATAATTTGCCAAATTGAAGTGAAGGGTTATAAAAAAAATGCATTTGATATATGTAACATCCCGAATTTTTAAATAATTATTTTATATGTAAATTTTAATATTTTAATGTATTAAATATTATAGTATTTAATTGGAATTTTTTTGAGTTTTTAAAAGCGGGTTTTTATTTTTCAAAATAATTAATTTTAATGATTTTTAAAAATTAATTTAAAGATCACGTATCAAGTTTAAAAATATGTTTGAACTCCATAAAATTTTTTGAGTTTTTTTAATAATTTTTTCAAAATTTTTGGGTCTCGTATTAGGTCTTAAGATAGAGCAAAAATTAAATTTTGAGCGTTCTAAATCGAATCGGCTAAATCAAACCGGACCAGATCAAACCGATCGAATTGGACCGGCCCTATTCCTTTTTCTTTCCCCTCTCTCCCTCGCATTGCACCTCCCTCCCTTCTCTCTTCTTTTTCTCTCTCCTCCCTCACCTCCACCGTCAACCACCCCTCCCCCCTCCTTCCTCCCTTGCCGACGCCCCTCTGGCAAGCCTGCCCCACCACCACCTCTCTTTTGTCCGGCCAGAATAGCGGCCCAAAGTCTCCCTTCTTTCACAAGCGACCTTGCAACTTCTTTCATCATTTTCAGTGATTTCGGTCACCAATTAGACTGAGTCCAGTCCCCATTGTGTTCTACTCCTCGAGAACTTTCCATAGATACTAATTTTACCAATTTCCATTGAGTGGTTTGTGCAAATCGAGCCTGAAAAATTTTAGCCCTTTTCTACTTTTGAGTTAAATATCTCCTAAACCATGAACTCGCACTGAAATTCTAAGACCACCAGTACGCTCCACTCGTCGAAGGCTTCACAATGACACTAATTTGGAATTTTTCTGACATCAAAAATTCGGTGGGTCCCATGAGCTTGCCAGTGATTTTTCGAGTCTTTAATGGGTCTTTTTAATTAAATAAAAATTATATTCTAACTCTTGATGTTGTGGGCTTCGCGTAGGTATTTTCGTTTTGAGAAAAATCTACGGATGATCGAGACTGTATTTTCGGGCCAGATACATGGGCTGCCGGACCTACTTCAAAAGTGGGTTAATATTACAATACTTTCCACCATTTTTAGATGCCTCGGACATATTCTAGTTGTCAGAATTGGCATAGATAAACTCAAACTCCAAATGCATCATTTTACCTAAGGTGGAGTTTAGAATAAAATTCATAAAATATTCGTGGGTAGTTAAAAAATTATGATTCCAATTGTATTAGTATAATAGCATTACTAAGGACTGCGGGGCATGATTGCAGAATTTTTTGGGTTAGTTTGGATAGTTTTTGTAAAATGTAAATTTTAAGCTTAATAGCTGAATTGTGTAGTTATATAAGTTTTGACTGGTTTGGCAGGCTCAGGAGGGGCAATATGTGAAGGAGCGGAAGCATGGTAATTGGTGCATTGGAGCATTGAATTTAAAAATTTTTCTTCTAGAGTTTCATGCATCATGCCTCATCTCTTATGTGCCTAATTAATTTCAATACTCAATTGCATATTAAAACACTTTTAATATGTGTTAGGATCTACATTTGCCATTAAAGATTATGAATTAACAAATTAATTCAATCAAACCCTAGTTTGAAAGAGGAATTTGGGCACTAACCTCTTTGATGCACTATGGATGCAATTGACACCTTTAGAAAGCTCCTAGGACCCCAAGTGTTGTCTCTCTAGCTTGTCCACACTAAGATCACCAATGGGCAGCCCCCAACTTTGCTTCTCAAGCCTTGCCAACCATTTATAATTTGGGGTTTTGCTTTTAGAGTGGTTATATGTGTGTATAGGACACTAGAAACAATTTCTAGCAATTTTAATTCAAAGGGAATGGAGTGATTCTCTTTGAATTGATGAAGAAAAGCAAGAAGAGGGAGAGGGAGAGAGAGGTGCCGCCACCTTTGAGAGACAAAAGAGTTATGTATTTCTTCTTTTCTTTTCCCTTTTATAATTAGGTCAAATAATCACTTAAACCCTTTGCCACATATCACCACCATATTGCATCTTATTTTTAATTGACTTAATCACATTAAGCCAAGTGTCAAAGCTAGACTTAATCTTGACTTTGATCACCTTGCATGATAGGAAGACAAATGGAAAACTTATATGATGCCATGTGTCACCATCTCATAGTGCCACATGTCACCATGTGAAATGACCAAATTACCCTTATGTTTTAATTTTGAGTTCTCAATCGAAAATCATTATTTCTTCTCTTCTATTCAATTTATATCAAATATAAATTAATTAATTAATCTCCATTAATTAATTTCTCACAATTAAATTCATATTTAAACACTTTAAATATAAATTTAACTTGTACTATACATCCATAATCTAGATTTGGTTTCAAGCCATGCTAGGGACTTTGCAATCTCATTGCAAATCAAACCTATTTAATTAATAAATTAAACTCTTTAATTAATCAATTAAATCACATTTTTCTTGGTGATTAACTTGTGTATGTGTGTGACTTACTAGGCTCATCACTAATTAGCAATGAGATATGATATTAACTCTTAATATCATCAGAACTCTTTCTTACCATAAATGATTTCTCTAAATCATTTTAGGCATCTCATAGACCATGGTTGACACCTAGCATAGCGTGCCATGGCCACCCAATCAGTAATAAGGAATACCTTAAATGAACCTATAATCATATGTTACCATGCACTAGAATCTCTCTGTTACAAAATCCCAATTCAAGCTGGAGTCATGGTTAATGTCAAACCCCATTTGCTATGAACATTATGTTCTCTTTTAATTCCAGTTCTTGATTAATTAGATTTTCTTGTCAGAAACTCTTTTCTTACTAAATCTGTCTGTCCTGGCCAAGAACTTGAAACATCAAGAACAATTAAATAAACATAGGATTTTATCCCTATTTACTTAGGGTAATGGATTCCATCTTGATCAACACCTATCTCCATATATAACTAGTAGGAGACAATACATGCCCATATACTCATACACAGTACAAGTATGAAAGCAGTATCAAACTCAAACCACCCATATACAAGATAACTGTGTTATCTCAGGTCTAAAGATTATATGCACTGATATGATATATGACAATGCATTGACAAGAGTAAACTCCATGTGCTTGTCATAAGCGTCACTGGTTCGGCCTACTTATCATGTATAAGTGCTGTCGACACCATATTTTGGCCGATCCCCGAAATCGATAAAACTTTGAAACCGATCCCCAGCACTAGGTCTCCCTGTGCCAGCCAATGACATTTCCGATCTCTTTTTATCTTTCTTTTCTAGATAACCATATTTCCGAACTCTCCTCAAAAAGGAATAGAATCAATACTAAGTCCTTATATCAGTCAAAGCCTTACCGGTCTCTCAAATCATTCACCGATCTCTCAAGCCCATTGTCAAATATCCTGACTAGCCTATTACATTCCCGAGCTCTCCTGACAAACGAAATTGAACCAACACTAGATCTTTATGTCGCCAGTTTTATTGCCGATCTCCCTTTTAAAAGTTTAAGAATAATCAAGTTAAGGTTCCAATCCAGTTTAATGATGATCCCGATCTTAATGTTCAAGCCGAACTTCCAATTTTAATCAAGTCCCGTTTAGCATTGGTTCGTAACCGATCTCATGCTTATTGTGTTTTCTGATCTCTCACACTTAGATTAATAATCACTTTCAGTTGTTTCCATATACTCAGACAGTCAAGTGCTTAAGTAATTTAGAGATTTTCCGATCACAACCATTCATCGAACAAAAAGAGTCATTTCATTTCATTTCATTTCAGAATTTGTACAAGTTATTCGGCTGGGGGATCACCCCCAGCCTGATCTACATTTCGCTCATCCTCTCCCTCCTCCTCACTATCTTCACCATCACCCCCAGGAGCCAGGTCGGCCATCCAAGAGAAGTCCTTCTCTGGGTAACGCTTCTGGAGTTCGGCCAAGAGGTCCTTGTGAGCATTCACATAGGCTCCGGCTATTCCCGTCATTATCTCTTCGTCTTTCTCCTTAAGCTCCTCGTCTTTCTCCTTAAGCTCCTCGATGAGTTGAGCGACCTGAGCAGCTTCGTTGGCCTGAAGCGCCTGGACTTCTCCGAAAGCACGATTCCTTTCAGCTAGAACGTGAGACTGTTCGGCCAGCTTGTCTTCATAGAACTTCGCCCGCCCCTCCACTTGAGATATATAATCCTGAGTGGATGAGAGTTGGGATCGGAGGGAAGCCACTTCCTGATTTTTCTTCTCGATCTCCTTACCCAGGCGATGAGCCTTCTCCCGAACTATGGTCTGGTTCACCAGACACTCCACGTTCAGGCTCATGGATCGGGTCAAGATATCGTCAAGGCTGCCCGGGGACAGTCGGTCCCGATCCTCCCGAAGGCAGATGGAAGACCCCAAGACTTTGGCAAAATTGGGGTTCTCCCGAACAGTCCGGTTATTCTTCAGGGAGTCGATCAGTGTTTGAGCGCCACGAGAAGGGGGCCTCGCAGAAGATTGAGAAGGACCCCTTTCCGTGCTTGGAACAACTGAAAGAGCCGGAGGCTGCTCTTCCGATCTAGGAGGAGATCGGACAGCTTCTGCGGTTGGCAGACCCGAAGGTTGAGGCGGGTCCCCTTGTACTTCCCTAGGTTCATGACCGGGTGTTCGGAGCATTTCCGAACGCTTCATCTCTTTTATCCTCCGGGAGATCTCTTTGTCCTTCTTTCGCTTCCTGGAACCCTCACCACCCGCCATACCTGCACAAAGAAGAGGTCAGTGAGATCGCTAAGGTCCTGAGATCTGAGATATAGAAAATACCAATGCCGAGGTCAGAGAGCGGAAGTTCGCGATCTTGGCCGGTGATCAGCTGAATGGTCCAATGGTGCAGCTCGGCAGTCACCGTATTTAAACAGGAATACTTTTGAGTGGCAGCCTGACTCTTCAGATCCATCACTATTAAGCTTTCCTCCTGGTTCAGGGTAATACGCTTCGGAAGCAAGGGCCCCTGGTACCACCAGCTACGGGGGAAGTCCTCAAAGCAGCTCGGATCTTTACTCCTCAGAATGAAGAAACGGTTCTTCCAATTCTTGAGGGACGAGGGCAGATCGGTAAAAAGCCCACAATGAGGCCTCGCCTGAAAGAACCAGTGTTCGTCGTCCTTTCGGCGAGTTAGCCTGTGCAGTTCAGCAAACACCTTAGCCGTAGGGCTGATTCCCTTAGCTCGGCACAGGCCTCGAAAGGCTACTAAGATCCGCCACGAGTTGGGGTGAACTTGAGCAATGCTTACTCGGTGAAATTTTAAGACCTCCTTGAAGAAATCGTCTAGAGGGAATCGCAGACCGGCCTTTAATTGTTCTTCATAGACCATGATCATATCATTCTCTTCGAAGAAGTGATCAACACGAAGATCGCCTTGGCACTTAATGAGCTCGTACGAATCAGGCCGAATGTTGTATTCTTGGCTAAACGATTGTAGGTCGGTCTCTCGAAGGATCGACGGTAGCTCGTCTATAGGAAGATTTTCCCTCCCTGAGGAACGAACATGCCTTGATGGTATGATCCGCCCCCGAGCTGGAACGGAGACCCTAGGAGGTTCTGGTTGTGCGCTCGGCCCGACCACCTCTTCTTCATCAGACGACCACGAAAACTGAATGGAAGGAGGGCTCGCCGCTCCCTGACCTTCGGCACCGCTCATTTTCAAAGAAAATAAAGAACTTAAACTAGAAAGAAGATCAAAACCCTTACCGGAGTCTGATCGGCGTCGGAAGAACTTGAGAAAATGAGAGAACTTTGAAGTTGTGAGCAGGAGACTGAAAATGGAATGAGAGAACAACTGGCTGACCCCTCACCCCTATTTATACTAGTCCGAGCATTTAATGCTCACGAGGTTCCAGGCAGTGCATCGGTTAACGAGATTCGCCAGCTGTTCTGACACGTCTCTCGAACATTCCAAAGAGATCGGTTAACTGAAGATCGGCATAATAAGTTGAATGTTTTGATTAGAGGATCAGTTAAAGAGTCGTTTTGTTAGGAACCAGATCGGACAAATATATCAGAGATCGGAAAATAATCAATAAGATGATAATTGACAAAATAAATTTTTATTTCCAAAAGATCGGATTACATCATTTGGGCGATCTCTAGGGATCGGATTACAATAAAGGTCTAACTACATCATTTGGGCGATCTCTAAGGATCGGAATACATTAGAGATCTGATTACATCAAAAGGCCGATCTAAGGATCAGCGGAACATCCTATCTAAAGAGTCCCAGGTTTATAACTGATCCCAAGGGTGTCGCCGACCGGAGCTTAATCCGCTGTCGGAACACCCAATGTGGAAGGAAACCGCTGTCGGAACACTCAATGTGGTGAGAAGCCGAATGAACTTGAGGAAGCAACCGCCAAGGGTCAGCGGAGCATCAGCAATTTGCTCGGCCAAAATCAGTTTGCCGATTATGCCAGTTGAACAACTCGGGATCGGCACGGTCGAGGTCCGCAATCCAGATCGGTCAATTAACCCAGTTCTCTCACCATCATCAGACAAGGTTATGCGATCACCGGGGTCGTAAATTTTCAGTCTAGGAGTAAGGAAGCCCATCGGAAAAAGATCAAAGCCACAGTTGTAGCCGGAACTTCCGCCGGAGCAGCTAGAACTGGGAAGTAAGAAGGAAGAGAGGAAATCTGATGAAGGGAAGTCTCTTTCGTCTGGGGTATATATAGGGGAAAACGGGCATTTATTACTGAGCAGAAAACGAAGCGGTCGCTTCGGGAATCGAGGGGAAATTAATGCTTTGACCGGACCGAACCTGAGAAAGGGAAAGATCGGAATAATAGATCGGAAGATGGGAGGTCAGCATGAGAGATCGGAATAGGAGCGTAGGAGGGATCGGAAGGCAAAAAGAATAAGACAAATCCCAAATAACCGTCGTCAGAATCAGAGCCGAGGTAGTTAAAGCGTTGAGCAGAGATCTCCACTTTGCGCCTAAGAATCGCTCGCAATCTTTGACAGTGCGGGTATGTCATGACAGTCCTGTACATCCCAATCTCCACCGTTGATTTCACTTGTAAGGACGAGCCCGGAACCCTTGGATCAAGAGAGAAGACGACAATACCAGCGTCTTTCGCTCTTAGCCCTCAGATCGTTCCGGACGAGAAGATTTGGGACCGTCAGATTGAAAGAAGAAAAGGACAAGTATTCTGAAGAGTGATCTCAGCCATTCATTTTGATTCTCTTTAATTCCTGAACATCCGATCATGTCCTTTGAAATCTTGACCCTCCGTCTCCCTCAAAATAAATCTTGACCCTTCATGGGGAGCACCCAGTTCCTATAAATACCTGCATGAAAAACTGTTCAAGGGACGGGCAAAAAAGAGAGGTAGTCATTATAGCAGAAGAACTCTGAAACTTCATTCAGTCTGTTACTCTTCTACTTAGAAGTGTTTATTAGAAAAAACTTTTGAAACTAGTTTTCTGAAGTGTTTTCTTGAAAAGGATTCTGAATACTGGAACTCTACATTTTCAGTTTGTTCAGTATCTGGTCATACTCTCACTTTCAGCCCTTTATCATCTCTGTTTTCATTCCCGTTGTCTAAGCTCAACTTCATTCCACTCGTTTTTTTTTTTTTTTATCTTAATCTGATTGCATTTTAGCTAAGCACCCTTCAGTTCACGACAACAATCAGCCCTCAGGCTAATCGGTCCACTGTCTTATCACTATTTGCCACCCCGTAGTTATTTCAATAGATTTGGCTCCTCACAGGTAAGAGCTCATATCACTGTTTTATTAAGTGTTTACGTTTACTTTTCGCAGTTTCTTTGTTCTTCTTACGTATGCGATTTTCTCCAAGTTCATTTTGTGCAAAAGGACCCCAAAGAATGTTACTCTCGAGTTATCTCTTTAGTGATTAGTCCATCATTTTATTAATCTCCGTCATTTCTGAATGCAAATTTTCTAGCTCCTAGTAGCGTGTAAGTGGTCAGGTAAAACGTAGGAAACTGCAACTTAAGGGTCTCTTTTAAAAGAGAAAACCTGGATAACACGTCAGGAAAACAGCCAAACTATTAGGCTGATGTAAACAACAATTCGGCAAGATGCCATAAGGTGGAATAAAACCAAGGTAAAAGAAACAGAATAGATCGGACATTAATAGGTATTGGAAAAAATGACTACATAGAAGGTCGGTAAATCAAGTCCAGTATTCCCCGTTTAGTCACAAGGTATCCAGAAGCCTTATCCCCAGCATCTTTGAATGCCAGAATCCTTAGTTTTAGGCTCTTGTGACATGTAGCCGAAATTAAATTTGGGAAATTGGAAAAGTCCCTTTAAGGCTCCTGTTAATCTAAAAGAGATCGGAGGAGAGTTCTTATCCGGTCTCAACTCAAAATTTTAATAACTATTAAATAGGGATCGGAGGAGAGTTCTTATCCGGTCCCAACTCAAAATTTTAATAACTATTAAATAGAGATCGGAGGAGAGTTCTTATCCTGTCTCAACTCAAAATTTTAATAACTATTAAATAGGGATTGGAGGAGGGTTCTTATCCGGTCTCCACTCAAAATTTTAATAAATATTTAAAGGAGATCGGAGGAGAGTTCTTATCCGGTCTCCACTCAAAATTTTAATAAGTAACTTAAAAGAGATCGGAGGAAAGTTCTTATCCGATTCTCACATCAAATCTTAACCTGTACGCAAGATAATCCTAAAACCAAAAACGATTCGCGACGTCAATTCACTAAGGTTGTCTCATTTACTCATGTATCTGGGTGATCCAAATTTAGTGAGAAATTAAAAATTTCCTTTTGATAAAAGGATTAACATTGCCATTCAAGCCCTTCTAACTAATGCAAAATTAAATCTACTTACCCTTATTAAGCGACGAGGTGGGGTGCCTAACACCTTCCCCACCCGTTTACGGACCCCGAACCTAGAATCTCTGTCTTGAAGTGGTTTCATTTCAATCTATTTTCACAAATGGTTTTCTTTAGTTTCCCTCAAAACTAAGGTGGTGACTCCTCACTCCTTCCCACTTCGGTGAGTAATCGTCCAGGCGACCGCAAAATCCCTTGCGACAGCTTGGCGACTCCACTGGGGAAGTATTGTACTGACTTAACCCCAGTCTAGAGGTCCAAAAGTAGATTTAATTTTGTCTAATCAAATTATAGTTAGATGGGCTCATTCGGCGATGTTTTATACGTTAATTATTGTTATTGCTGCTAACTATTTTGCTTGTTTTGCCTGTTTTATTTCCTACAGTGCTCTTCATTTCAAAAAAAAAAGGGAAAAAAAAGGGGAAAAATGGGAAAAACAAAATCCCCCTGAATTGGGAAGAGGTAAAGGTGTCCCTTCACACACCGAACACTCACACGATGTCCTCACACACTTCGGCCCTATACCCGGGCTTTTCTTACTCTTTTAGGAAAGTAGGAGGGGGTCATGTAGCGGTACCCGTGGGTTCTACCCCGTTAGTATCCGTGAAGGCTTCTGCTCAAGTTGAAACTCGTTCTATTCACCGTGATACTCGTGGAATTTTCCCGACAATATCATGGGGGTAGAATGGGGCTCTACTGTTTACAGTAGGGGCAATTTGGGAACCTTTGGCTTTTAGAAAATTAGATCCTGAGCTAAACCATCACGATAGCTGAAAGCCGTAGTAAGCTACCTTATAAGATAGAACTATCCAATTAGGTAGCACTCATCCGGTATCAGGAGTCTCCCTATTCTAGGACAAAAGGGGCATACTTACTCTTACCCTGCTCCGCTTTAATTTATTTTTTTTCGTTTTTGTGAGGGTAATCTTGAATTCTACTGAAACACCTACACATTTTCCTACTTTGATAAATGTGTATGTGTCACCTTGTCAACAGTATGATTCAAAATTACCCAAATTTATCTTGCTAACGGGTTTTTCCGCAGGCATCACCAAACCGAGGGTCTGTGTAAAGGATCGGCATCATTTTTATCATGGCATCCTCGAGTCAGTCGGCAGAAGAGGTTCAGAATGCTAAACTTTGGTCCAAATCAGCTCATAGTCCAGTACCCTCGCAAAATGATGTTTCCAAGGCACACGCTAGCTTACTACCTTCATTAGATCTGAATAAAATTGAGGTCAGAATGAACAGCCTCGAGGGTCTGTCTAATGGATGGAGGTCGCTTCCCGATCAGGTCAAGGCACGATTTGAAGAGAAGTATGGGAGGATTGCAACCTTAATGCGAGTCAAGGTCCAAATCCCGGCATTAAAGGCCATGTTGTCGGTTTGGAATCCTAAGTACGGGGTATTCTCTTTCAATGACATTGATACGGTTCCCACTATGGAAGAATATCAGGCATTGCTAGGGATTCCTTACTCATTGCAAAACCGGATCTACCTACACCTCGAGCATAGGCAGACCTGGAAATGATTGGCACATATGTTAGGTACTCCCCCAGAAGAAGTAAAGTCAAAAGAAACTGCCAAGGGAAACACACATGGTTGGTATTGGACATATCTCCAGAAATGGTTAGATCAGTACCTCCAAGAAAAATAGTGGGATCAAGCTTCAGTGGCACTCGCCTTGGGAATCTATGGTCTGATTTTGTTCCCGGGACCATTAGGAATCATAACTTGCAACGCGGTGGAAGTATTCTGGACAGTAGAAAGGCAGGAGATCAATCCGATACCGGCAATTCTTGCGGAGACCTTGCTAACCCTAACCTACTGCAGACAACAGGGGAAAGGATCCATTAAGTGTTGTTCTCAGTTGCTATACCTTTGGATTATCAGTCACATGTGCCCTGTGGAGACAAAGGGATTGACTTGGTACCTTGACCAGCCTCCCATTGAGAAGATGACCCGGTTAGTAATCGGTCCGAAGAATGAACAGCAGTGGTGGGAACGGATTTGGAGTTTCAATAGCCATAATTACTGTTGGAGGAAGCTGTGGACGTCAGGCCAACCCGTTCTGATCGGTACAGGGGGTAATCAGTCGGTATCCCTAATCGGAGTAACCGGATACACAAGTTACACTCCAGCATTGGTAATGAGGCAGTTTGGCTCGACACAGTCCATGATTAACATTGAAGAATACCACCAAGGTCACTTCTACCGTGAGCTCAAGGAAGAGGAAGGGTTGAAAATGGCTCGCAAGTCTTGGGAAAACATCATTCTGATGGAGAGATCGCCTAAAGGCCCAAGCGCCTCGGGCGATTATCTTAAATGGAGAGCTGACAGGGACAGAGAACACTCAACTACAGAATTCGAGGACAGTAACCCTTGCCAAAACGCCCTATTAGAGGAAGCTGATAATCGCCTGGTTGACTCGCTACAAAAGGCAAATACCGAGAACTCACAACTGCAAGAACGAATGAAACAGTTGAAGGACCAACAGCAAAAGCTTAAAAGGAAGGTAAGGAGGCTCAAGGAAGAGGCAAGGGCCGGAAGGATGGGGTTCGAAGAGCATGAGGTACTGTGGGAAAAGGAAAAAGACTCTCTCCAAAATGAGGTAAAAGAAGTGAAAGTACAGAATATTAAGCTTCAGGAAAAAATGAAATACCAAGAAATACTCGTTGAAGAATATAAACAGGAAAACAAAAAGAAGAAGCTCGAAGCAAAAGAACAGGCACTACTCATCAACGATATCTTGAAAGGAAAGAGAAAGAAAAACAAGCTGCCCTCTATCAAGAGCTGAAGGAGAATGTTGACCAGCTGGAGAGAACGATAGCACAGGGAAAACAAGAGTTATTACCTGAATCCGAGTATGCTCTGAAAGCATTCAACCCTGCCAAGCAAGAAGAAAGGTTATATGAGTATCTCAGAAGATGTCATCTTATCATAAAGAACCTTCCAGAGCCTAGGCCAATGTAGAAGATACGATGTACAAATTACTCAGTTAATGAAATGATTTTTGGACCATTGTTTAGCGAATTTGTGAATGAATAATATGACTCCTGTAGGAACTCCCTCGCTAGGGTTATGTGAAAAATTGGATGCGCTATATGGACAGGTATCATAAATGCGCATTCAATCCCGTCATTCACAGTCAGACTATCGAACGATGCCATGATAAAGTTGATGCGATTATCCTTTACGGATGTCAACGGCTCTCAAATGCCATCAGATCCTTCGCCTGCATCGACTTTTAGTTTCTTTGCAAAATTCAAAGTTCATTTAAAATTTTCTTTTTTTCCCCTTACAAGAAATCAATATTGCTTCAAACAACGCAAGTCTGACCAAACACACGGTTCAACCCAAGCGAGTGTACTTAACAAGATCCCGAACTAAGAAGATAATGGAAGATCAGGAACAAGTACAGAACCTACAGGGGCAAGTGTCTGAACTAAAAGACCAGGTTTCAGAACTTATGAAGCTGATGAGGGAGATGTCCCAAAATAAGCCAGCTTCAGACCTTAACCAACCATTACCTCCCCCACCTCCTACAATGGTTGATTCTCACTACGCTTCAACCTCTTTCACTTTCCAGCCATCAATCTCGGATCCGACGGTCACTGTCAATCCGGTTCCACTAAATAATGAACCTCCTTTTTCTTATTATCCAGCCATCCCGAATGCCGAACCCTCCCTTTCGGTCCCGAACCCTCCTTTCCCAGTTGGGGGAGTACCTCACATAACAGGAGGAGAAAGTAAGATGAGAGAAAATGAGAAGCTGTCCGCCCTAGAAGAAAGATTGAGAGCTATAGAGGGCCTGAATATATATGGCTCAGTTGACGTGGCATCACTAAGATTAGTACCGGATGTGGTGGTGCCACCCAAATTCAAGGTCCCCGATTTTGACAAGTATACTGGGAATTTGGACCCTCGAATTCATTTGGCCACCTATATTGCCAAGATGTCCTCTATGACAGATGATGACAGACTGTTAATCCACTTCTTTCACGAGAGCCTCTCTGGAGCAGCCCTGAGGTGGTGCGTTCAGTTAGACAGGAGCGGCATGCGCTCTGGAAGGATTTAGCCGAGGCCTTTTTGAAGCAGTACAAATTTAACTGCGATGTGGCCCCCACAAGGAGGGATCTTCAGAATCTGGTGCAAAAAGACCGGGAAAGCTTCAAGGAATATGCCCAGAGATGGAGAGAAAAGGCAGCAGAAGTGCATCCCCCGTGAGCTATGCTCTCTGTTCATCGAAACATTGAAGGCCCCTTACTTCAACTTGATGATTGGGAACACTTCCAACAACTTCTCTGACATCATACAGGCCGGTGAAAGAATAGAGGCCAATCTAAGAATGGGACGGCTGCAGGAGTTGGCTGAGAACCCTGCGAAGAAGACTGCCAGCTTTGGCAAGAAGAAGGAGGGTGATGTGCATTCTGTCACCCGTCAAAGCAATTATTCCCCATTCCCTCAAAATAATTATCGGCCATATCCTCCCCCTCATGGCCAAACAGTCGCAAACATTCCACCTCCTTTCCCTAATTATCCACACCCGCGCCCACAATATCCCCCACCTACGAATTTCCAACCAAGACCACCTCCTCCTCTTGCTCAACCAAGACCACCACAAAACAACCCAAGACCCCCAAGAAACCCTGATCCACCTCTTCCCCTCCCGCTCAGTGAAATATACCGGTACCTTGTCGGTATTAACCAAATTGTACCAGTTCCCTTGGACCCAATCCAGCTTTCATACCCCAGGTAGTATGATACCACTGCCCGTTGCGAATATCATGGAGGGGCACAAGGGCACTCAACCGACAACTGCGGAGCACTCAGGGAAAGAGTGCATGCCTTAATCCGGAACGGGTGGCTGAAAATTGAAGGGAATGGTTCCCTCCCCAATGTTACCTCAAACCCGTTGCCCAATCATAATGCGGGCAATGGAGTAAACATGATAGAGTCAGACGGAGAGGGGTCGGCACCAGAGGTAGACATGATAGAATCACCCGATGAACCATCCATTGATGTCATCCACCTAGATTCCTTGTATGAGGCTCTGGTCTCGCCAATAGCTGAGGGGCAAGAGCTGGACAACTGGACGACAGAGACGTCCCTATACTCAATTTCGAGTAAAGTACCTTTGGTTATCTACACTTGATCATTTTGTCCATGGTGATAAGTGTAATACTGTAAATGGACCTTTTCTTATGGCATTAATATTAATGAATTGATAGCGCATTTTAAATCCAATCCAGCTTTTTCTTTTTGAATTCCATCCTTATAATACGTTCTATTTTTATTCCTTCAGGACCATTCATCAAATAACATCTAATAATCCAATAGACTCAGAAATTCCTCTGGTTAATTTTGAAATCCCCATAACTGCCATTACTTCAAGTGATTCTGAAGAAGACCTAACACAACAAAGCAGTGAAAGGGATGAGCCTTCCCTAGTGCCTTGTGGAGACGAAGCACACATCATAAACTTAGGCACAGAAGAAGCAAAGAGGGAACTTAAGGTGGTGGAGAGTGAAGAATTGGGAGATATGATCAGTTTGCTTAAAGAATTCCTCGACGTGTTTTCCTGGAGCTATGATGATATGGTTGGGTTGGACCCCCAGATAGTGACGCACAAAATTCCCCTAATTCCGGGAACAGTCCCGGTGAAGCAGAAGTTAAGGAGAATGAATCCCGACACGCTACTCAAAGTTCGGGATGAAGTCAAGAAACAGTATGACGCTGGATTCCTGGAAATGGTCAAATATCCCCA
This sequence comes from Hevea brasiliensis, assembly GCF_030052815.1. Taxonomy (NCBI): domain Eukaryota; kingdom Viridiplantae; phylum Streptophyta; class Magnoliopsida; order Malpighiales; family Euphorbiaceae; genus Hevea; species Hevea brasiliensis. The sequence continues at coordinate 95,009,822 of NC_079495.1, read as the reverse complement.
ATGGGTGGCTAACGTCGTCCCAGTAATGAAGAAGGATGGGAGAGTCAGGGTGTGTGTTGACTACAGGGACCTTAATAAAGCAAGCTTGAAAGACGATTTCCCTCTCCCTCACATTGATGTGTTAGTTGACAATGCTGCGGGATTGGGCAGGTGTTCATGTATTGACGGGGCATCAGGGTACAATCAGATCCCAATGGACGAGGAAGACAAGGAGAAAACTGCTTTCATCACTCAATGGGGAGTGTTTTGCTATCGGGTCATGCCTTTCGGGTTAAAGAATGCCGGGGCTACTTACCAGCGCGCAATGGTCACACTATTCCACGATATGATGCATAAAGAAGTGGAGGTATATGTGGATGATATGATCATTAAATCCAGGGGAGAAGAGAGCCACGTACAGGTAATGAGAAAAGTATTCGAAAGGCTCAGGAAATACCAGCTGAAACTGAACCCTGCCAAATGCATATTCGGAGCTAGATCGGGAAAGTTGTTGGGATTCATAGTAAGCGAGAAAGGGATAGAAGTAGATCCAGACAAAGTTCGAGCTATTCAAGAAATGCCATCCCCAAAAACAGAAAGGGAGGTGCGCAGTTTTCTGGGAAAGTTGAACTACATTTCGAGATTTATTTCTAATCTCACTGCCAAAGCTGAGCCTATTTTCAGACTACTCCGGAAGAACAACTCTACCCAATGGAATTCAGTTTGTCAAGAGGCTTTTGAGAAAATCAAGCAGTATCTGTCAAACCCACCAGTATTGGTTCCACCTGTGGTGGGCAGGCCTCTGATCCTGTATTTGGCAGTCCAGCAGAACTCGATGGGATGTGTTTTGGGACAACATGATGATACCGACCAAAAAGAGAGGGCCATTTATTACCTGAGCAAGAAGTTCAATGATTGTGAGTCAAGGTACTCTTTCTTAGAAAAGACTTGCTGTGCATTAGCTTAGACAGCAAATCGCCTCAAGCACTACATGTTGAATCACCAGACATGGCTTATCTCCAGGATGGATCCTATCAAGTATGTATTCGAAAGCCCATTCGTGTCGGGTAGGATAGCCAAGTAGCAGGTTATACTCTCCCAATACGACATAGTCTACATGACCCGGAAAGCGGTGAAAGGTAGCGTGATCGCTGACCTTCTGGCGGAAAACCCTATCCAGGATTATGAAGCTCTGGATTTTGAGTTCCCTGATGAGCGTATTAATGAAGTAGACTGCGAAGAGAAAGGGCCAACCGGTGTATGGGAAATGTATTTTGACGGAGCAGTCAATTTATCCGGGAATGGAATCGGAGCTGTACTGGTATCCCCGGACGGAAAACACTTCCCGATAGCTGTCAAGTTGAGGTTTGACTGTACCAACAATGTCGCAGAGTATGAAGCTTGTGTAATGGGTCTACAAGCTGCTATCGAAATGAAAATCAGAAGGTTGGAAGTGTATGGAGACTCGGCTCTGATAATTTATCAAGTCAAGGGAGAATGGCAAATTAAGGATCCGAAGCTGATCCCATATCAGAAGTACTTACTGGAGCTGATTAAGAAATTCGAAGAAATCTCTTTCACCCATCTTAGCAGCGACAAGAATCAATTTGCTGATGCTTTAGCTACTCTAGCCGTTATGGCCCAAATCGAAGAAGGGCAGATGATTCAGATGTTGAAGATTAGGGCAAGGAATGAACCATCTTGCTGCTTCATGATTGAGGAAGAGCCTGATGGTAAGCCTTGGTATCATGACATCCTGGTCTACTGCAGAACCAGAGAGTTCCCCTCAGGGGCAAACCGAAACGAAAAAAGGATGCTTCGGAGATTAGCATTGGGATACTTCCCCAGTGGAGAAACCCTATACAAGAGGAGCTCCAACGGCGAATTATTGAGATGTGTGGATGCAAAAGAGGCAAAGAAAATCCTTTTTGAGACTCATGAGGGAAGCTGTGCAACCCATGCCAATGGGCACATGATGGCTAAGCAAATCATGCGACGGGGGTATTTTTGGACCACAATGGAAAAGGATTGCATCGAGTATTTCCGGAAGTGCCATAAGTGTCAGATCTATGCCGATCCAATAAATGTGCCACCTCACAAATTGTTCAACCTTGTCTCACCATGGCCTTTTGCAATGTGGGGCATCGATGTGATTGGCCCCATCAATCCCAAGGCATCCAATGGGCACAGATTCATCCTTGTGGCCATCGATTATTTCTCCAAGTGGGTCGAGGCGACATCCTATGCTCACATCACACAGAACACGTTTCTTAAATTCCTCAAGAACAACATCATCTGCCGGCATGGTCTCCCGAATGAAATTGTCACCGATAATGCCAAGAACTTGAATGGTCCGAAGATTCAAGAATTGTGTGATCAATACAGAATCCGACATCTCAATTCCTCCCCATACCGTCCCCAGATGAATGGAGCGGTGGAAGCCGCGAACAAAAATCTAAAGAGAATAATCCGAAAAATGACGGTCACATATAGGGATTGGCATGATATGCTTCCCTACGCTCTTCATGCATACCGGACTTCCGTAAGAACCTCAACCGGGGCAACTCCATACTCACTGGTCTACGGGATGGAAGCGATGTGCCTATTGAAGTTGAAATTCCTTCCTTAAGGATTACGAAGGAATCGTGATTGATGAATCGAGAATGGATCGATCAAGGTTGGATCGATTAAACTCTTTGGATGAAAAAGATTAACTGACATGTCATGGGCAATTATACCAAAAGAGAATGGCTAGGGCATTTGATAAGAACGTACGCCCACGCGAATTCCAACCTGGGGACCTAGTTCTGAAGAAAGTGCTGCCGAACCAAAACGATCCCCGGGGCAAATGGTCACCAACCTATGAGGGACCCTATATGGTTAAAAAAAGCATTTTCTGGAGGAGCCTTGATCTTGACCCACATGGACGGTGAAGAATTTCCAAGACCTGTGAACGCCGACACTGTTAAAAGATACTATGCATAAAAGAGTGAGGGATGAAAACCCGAAAGGGCGTCCAAAAAAAAAAAAAAAAAAAAAAAAAACTAGAGGTGAAAACCCGAAAGGGCGCTTCTGGTCGAATGGACGAAAAGAAAGTGAAAACCCACAAGGGCGCTTTCCGTAAAATAAGAAGAAAGTCGGGAACGGAAAAGGGGCATCCGAAGGAATGAGGTTATAGGTCAAGTCTTGCAACTCCTCCTCCATTAATCATCGGCCTTCGGTATCTTGTTAAGTACACTTCATCAGGAAAGAACTTCATGTGTCAGGGTTAGACTTGCTTTGTAAGTTGATTTTAATTTCCAGCAATTTACATTTCCTGCTATCAACCTCTGGTTCCTTGATCTAAGTTGATTTTAATTTCCTGCAATTTAAATTTCCTGTTATCAACCTCTGGTTCCTTGATCTAAGTTGATTTTAATTTCCTGCAATTTACATTTCCTGCTATCAACCTCTGGTTCCTTGATCTACGTTGATTTTAATTTCCTGCATTTAAATTTCCTGTTATCAATCTCTTGTTCCTTGATCTAAGTTGATTTTAATTTCCAGCAATTTACATTTCCTGTTATCAACCTCTGGTTCCTTGATCTAAGTTGATTTTAATTTCCAGCAATTTAAATTTCCTGTTATCAACCTCTGGTTCCTTGATCTAAGTTGATTTTAAATTCCTGCAATTTACATTCCTGCTATCAACCTCTGGTTCCTTGATCTAAGTTGATTTTAATTTCGTGCATTTACATTTCCTGTTATCAACCTCTGGTTCCTTGATCTAAGTTGATTTTAATTTCCTGAAATTTACATTTCTTGTTATCAACCTCTGGTTCCTTGATCTGAGTTGATTTTAATTTCCTGCAATTTACATTTCTTGTTATCAACCTCTGGTTCCTTGATCTAAGTTGATTTTAATTTCCTGCAATTTACATTTCCTGCTATCAACCTCTGGTTCCTTGATCTAAGTTAATTTTAATTTCCGACAATTTACATTTGCTGTTATCAACCTCTGGTTCCTTGATCTAAGTTGATTTTAATTTCCTGCAATTTACATTTCCTGTTATCAACCTCTGGTTCCTTGATCTAAGTTGATTTTAATTTCCTGCATTTAAATTTCTGTTATCAACCTCTGGTTCCTTGATCTAAGTTGATTTTAATTTCCTGCAATTTACATTTGCCTTTATCAACATCTGGTTCATTGATCTAAGTTGATTTTAATTTACTGTTATCAACCTCTGGTTCCTTGATCTAAGTTGATTTTAATTTCCTTCATTTAAATTTCCTGTTATCAACCTCTGGTTCCTTGATCTAAGTTGATTTTAATTTCCTGCAATTTAAATTTCCTGTTATCAACCTCTGGTTCCTTGATCTAAGTTGATTTTAATTTCCTGCAATTTAAATTTCCTGCCATCAACCTCTGGTTCCTTGATCTAAGTTGATTTTAATTTCCTGCATTTAAATTTCCTGTCATCAACCTCTGGTTCCTTGATCTAAGTTGATTTTAATATCCTGCAATTTACATTTCCTGTTATCAACCTCTGGTTCCTTGATCTAAGTTGATTTTAATTTCCTTCAATTTACATTTCCTGTTATCAACCTCTGGTTCCTTGATCTAAGTTGATTTTAATTTCCTGCAATTTACATTTCCTGTTATCAACCTCTGGTTCCTTGATCTAAGTTGATTTTAATTTCCTGCAATTTACATTTCCTGTCATTAACCTCTGGTTCTTTAATCCAAGTTGATTTGGGTTTAACTTCTGTTGCCAATTTCTAGGTCACCAACTTAAGCACGCTTTAGTCCCCTAACTTCGAACACCTAATCGTCCAAAATATGATTCTGAATCTTTACATCATTCCTACACGGAAATTTTTCCTTTGATAGAAATTATGTAAAGAGGGGCAGCTGTCGACACCATATTTTGGCCGATCCCCGAAATCGATAAAACTTTGAAACCGATCCCTAGCACTAGGTCTCCCTGTGCCAGCCAATGACATTTCCGATCTCTTTTTATCTTTCTTTGCCAGATAACCATATTTCCGAACTCTCCTTAAAAAGGAATAGAATCAATACTAAGTCCTCATATCATTCAAAGCCTTACCGGTCTCTTAAATCATTCACCGATCTCTCAAGCCCATTGTCAAATATCCTGACTAGTCTATTACATTCCCGAGCTCTCCTGACAAACGAAATTGAACCAACACTAGATCTTTATGTCACCAGTTTTATTGCCGATCTCCCTTTTAAAAAGTTTAGGAATAATCAAGTTAAGGTTCCAATCCGGTTTAATGATGATCCCGATCTTAATGTTCAAGCCGAACTTCCAATTTTAATCAAGTCCCGTTTAGCGTTGGTTCCCTACCGATCTCATGCTTATTGTGTTTTCCGATCTCTCACTCTTAGATTAATAATCACTTTCAGTTGTTTCCATATACTCAGACAGTCAAGTGCTTAAGTAATTTAGAGATTTTCCGATCACAACCATTCATCGAACAAAAAGAGTCATTTCATTTCATTTCATTTCAGAATTTGTACAAGTTATTCGGCTGGGGGATCACCCCCAGCCTGATATACATTTCGCTCATCCTCTCCCTCCTCCTCACTATCTTCACCATCACCCCCAGGAGCCAGGTCTGCCATCCAAGAGAAGTCCTCCTCTGGGTAACGCTTCTGGAGTTCGGCCAAGAGGTCCTTGTGAGCATTCACATAGGCTCCGGCTATTCCCGTCATCATCTCTTCGTCTTTCTCCTTAAGCTCCTCGTCTTTCTCCTTAAGCTCCTCGATGAGTTGAGCGACCTGAGCAGCTTCGTTGGCCTGAAGCGCCTGGACTTCTCCGAAAGCACGATTCCTTTCAGCTAGAACGTGGGACTGTTCGGCCAGCTTGTCTTCATAGAACTTCGCCCGCCCCTCCACTTGAGATATATAATCCTGAGTGGATGAGAGTTGGGATCGGAGGGAAGCCACTTCCAGATTTTTCTTCTCGATCTCCTTACCCAGGCGATGAGCCTTTTCCCAAACTATGGTCTGGTTCACCAGACACTCCACGTTCAGGCTCATGGATCGGGTCAAGATATCGTCAAGGCTGCCCGGGGACAGTCGGTCCCATCCTCCCGAAGGTAGATGGAAGACCCCAAGACTTTGGCAAAACCGGGGTTCTCCCGAACAGTTCAGTTATTCTTCAGGGAGTCGATCAGTGTTTGAGCGCCACGAGAAGGGGGCCTCGCAGAAGATTGAGATGGACCCCTTTCCGTGCTTGGAATAACTGAAAGAGCCGGAGGCTGCTCTTCCGATCTAGGAGGAGATCGGACAGCTTCTGCGGTTGGCAGACCCGAAGGTTGAGGCGGGTCCCCTTGTACTTTCCTAGGTTCATGACCGGGTGTTCGGAGCATTTCCGAACGCTTCATCTCTTTTATCCTCCGGGAGATCTCTTTGTCCTTCTTCCGCTTCCTGGAACCCTCACCACCCGCCATACCTGCATAAAGAAGAGGTCAGTGAGATCGCTAAGGTCCTGAGATATGAGATATAGAAAATACCAATGCCGAGGTCAGAGAGCGGAAGTTCGCGATCTTGGCCGGTGATCAGCTGAATGGTCCAATGGTGCAGCTCGGCAGTCACCGCATTTAAACAGGAATACTTTTGAGTGGCAGCCTGACTCTTCAGATCCATCACTATTAAGCTTTCCTCCTGGTTCAGGGTAATACGCTTCGGAAGCAAGGGCCCCTGGTACCACCAGCTACGGGGGAAGTCCTCAAAGCAGCTCGGATCTTTACTCCTCAGAATGAAGAAACGGTTCTTCCAATTCTTGAGGGACGAGGGCAGATCGGTAAAAAGCCTACAATGAGGCCTTGCCTGAAAGAACCAGTGTTCGTCGTCCTTTCGGCGAGTTAGCCTGTGCAGTTCAGCAAACACCTTAGCCGTAGGGCTGATTCCCTTAGCTCGGCACAGGCCTCGGAAGGCTACTAAGATCCGCCACGAGTTGGGGTGAACTTGAGCAATGCTTACTCGGTGAAATTTTGAGACCTCCTTGAAGAAATCGTCTAGAGGGAATCGCAGACCGGCCTTTAATTGTTCTTCATAGACCATGATCATATCATTCTCTTCGAAGAAGTGATCAACACGAAGATCGCCTTGGCACTTAATGAGCTCGTACGCATCAGGCCGAATGTTGTATTCTTGGCTAAACGATTGTAGGTCGGTCTCTCGAAGGATCGACGGTAGCTCGTCTATAGGAAGATTTTCCCTCCCTGAGGAACGAACATGCCTTGATGGTATGATCCGCCCCCGAGCTGGAACGGAGAGCCTAGGAGGTTCTGGTTGTGCGCTCGGCCCGACCACCTCTTCTTCATCAGATGACCACGAAAACTGAATGGTAGGAGGGCTCGCCGCTCCCTGACCTTCGGCACCGCTCATTTTCAAAGAAAATAAAGAACTTAAACTAGAAAGAAGATCAAAACCCTTACCGGAGTCTGATCGGCGTCGGAAGAACTTGAGAAAATGAGAGAACTTTGAAGTTGTGAGCAGGAGACTGAAAATGGAATGAGAGAACAACTGGCTGACCCCTCACCCCTATTTATACTAGTCCAAGCATTTAATGCTCACGGGGTTCAGCAAAGGCATCGCTTAACGAGATTCGCGGTATTACGACACGTCTCTCGAACATTCCAAAGAGATCGGTTAACTGAAGATCGGCATGATAAGTTGAATGTTTTGATTAGAGGATCAGTTAAAGAGTCGTTTTGTTAGGAACCAGATCGGACAAATATATCAGAGATCGGAAAATAATCAATAAGATGATAATTGACAAAATAAATTTTTATTTCCAAAAGATCGGATTACATCATTTGGGCGATCTCTAGGGATCGGATTACAATAAAGGTCTAACTACATCATTTGGGCGATCTCTAAGGATTGAAATACATTAGAGATCTGATTACATCAAAAGGCTGATCTAAGGATCAGCGGAACATCCTATCTAAAGAGTCCCAGGGTTATAACTGATCCCAAGGGTGTCGCCACGAGCTTAATCCATTGTCGGAACACCCAATGTGGAAGAAACCGTCGGAACACTCAATGTGGTGAGAAGCCGAATGAACTTGAGGAAGCAACCGCCAAGGGTCGTGAGCATCGGCAATTTGCTCGGCCAAAATCGGTTGCGATTATGCGGTTGAACAACTCGGGATCGGCACGGTCGAGGTCCGCAATCCAGATCGGTCAATTAACCCAGTTCTCTCACCATCATCAGACAAGGTTATGCGATCACCGGGGTTGTAAATTTTCAGCCTAGGAGTAAGGAAGCCCATCGAAAAAAGATCAAAGCCATAGTTGTAGCCGGAACTTCCGCCGGAGCAGCTAGAACTGGGAAGTAAGAAGGAAGAGAGGAAATCTGATGAAGGGAAGTCTCTTTCGTCTGGGGTATATATAGGGGAAAACGGGCATTTATTATCGGCGAAAAGCGGTCGCTTCGGGAATCGAGGGGAAATTAATGCTTTGACCGGACCGAACCTGAGAAAGGGAAAGATCGGAATAATAGATCGGAAGATGGGAGGTCAGCATGAGAGATCGGAATAGGAGCGTAGGAGGGATCGGAAGGCAAAAAGAATAAGACAAATCCCAAATAACCGTCGTCAGAATCAGAGCCGAGGTAGTTAAAGCGTTGCAGACGAGATCTCCACCGCACGCCTAAGAATCGCCAATCTTGGCAGTGCCAGGGTATGTCATGACAGTCCTGTACATCCCAATCTCCACCGTTGATTTCACTTGTAAGGACGAGCCCGGAACCCTTGGATCAAGAGAGAAGACGACAATACCAGCGTCTTTCGCTCTTAGCCCTCAGATCGTTCCGGACGAGAAGATTTGGGACCGTCAGATTGAAAGAAGAAAAGGACAAATATTCTGAAGAGTGATCTCAGCCATTCATTTTGATTCTCTTTAATTCCTGAACATCCGATCATGTCCTTTGAAATCTTGACCCTCCGTCTCCCTCAAAATAAATCCTGACCCTTCATGGGGAGCACCCGATTCCTATAAATACCTGGATGAAAAACTGTTCAAGGGACGGGCAAAAAAGAGAGGTAGTCATTATAGCGGAAGAACTCTGAAACTTCATTCAGTCTGTTACTCTGCTACTTAGAAGTGTTGATTAGAAAAAACTTTTGAAACTAGTTTTCTGAAGTGTTTTCTTGAAAAGGATCGAATCGGAACTCTACATTTTCAGTTTGTTCAGTATCTGGTCATACTCTCACTTTCAGCCCTTTATCATCTCTGCTTTCATTCCCGTTGTCTAAGCTCAACTTCATTCCACTCGTTTTTTTTTTTATCTTAATCTGATTGCATTTTAGCTAAGCACCCTTCAGTTCACGACGAAAATCAGCCCTCAAGCTAATCAGTCCATTGTCTTATCACTATTTGCCACCCCGTAGTTATTTCAATAGATTTGGCTCCTCACAGGTAAGAGCTCATATTGCTGTTTTATTAAGTGTTTACGTTTACTTTTCGCAGTTTCTTTGTTCTTCTTACGTATGTGATTTTCTCCAAGTTCATTTTGTGCAAAAGGACCCCAAAGAATGTTACTCTCGAGTTATCTCTTTAGTGATTAGTCCATCATTTTATTAATCTTCGTCATTTCTGAATGCAAGTTTTCTAGCTCCTAGTAGCGTGTAAGTGGTCAGGTAAAACGTAGGTAACTGCAACTTAAGGGTCTCTTTTAAAAGAGAGAACCTGAATAACACGTCAGGAAAATAGCCAAACCATTAGGCTGACGTAAACGGCAATTCGGCAAGATGCCATAAAGTGGAATAAAAACCAAAGTAAACGAAACAGAATAGATCGGACATTAATAGGTATTGGTAAAATGACTACATGGAAGGTCGGTAAATCAAGTCTAGTATTCCCCATTTAGTCAAAAGGTATCGAGAAGCCTTATCCCCAGCATCTTCGAATGCCAGAATCCTTAGCTTTAGGCTCTCATGACATGTAGCTGAAGTTAAAATTCGGGAGATCGGAAAAGTCCCTTTCAGGCTCCTGTTAATCTAAAAGAGATCGGAGGAGAGTTCTTATCCGGTCTCAACTCAAAATTTTAATAACTATTAAATAGGGATCGGAGGAGAGTTCTTATCCGGTCTCAACTCAAAATTTTAATAACTATTAAATAGGGATCGGAGGAGGGTTCTTATCCGGTCTCCACTCAAAATTTTAATAAATATTTAAAGGAGATCGAAGGAGGGTTCTTATCCGGTCTCCACTCAAAATTTTAATAAGTAACTTAAAAGAGATCGGAGGAGAGTTCTTATCCGATTCTCACATCAAATCTTAACCTGTACGCAAGATAATCCTAAAACCAAAAACGATTCGCGACGTCAATTCACTAAGGTTGTCTCATTTACTCATGTATCTGGGTGATCCAAATTTAGTGAGAAATTAAAAATTTCCTTTTGACAAAAGGATTAACATTGCCATTCAAGCCCTTCTAACTAATGCAAAATTAAATCTACTTACCCTTATTAAGCGACGAGGTGGGGTGCCTAACACCTTCCCCACCCGTTTACGGACCCCGAACCTAGAATCTCTGTCTTGAAGTGGTTTCATTTCAATCTATTTTCACAAATGGTTTTCTTTAGTTTCCCTCAAAACTAAGGTGACGACTCCTCACTCTTTCCCACTTCGGTGAGAGATCGTCCAGGCGACCGCAAAATCCCTTGCGACAAGTGCCTATCCTGTTTGTTATGTGGCATAAGACTCACCATTCCATCTTATTTATATCTCATATAAATACCTTGGGAATAAACATGATTACAATCTTTCTGGATAAGTCATGTCCTTTGTGAAGTATCCTCGATTGTGAACCAATTTATGATACTTTGTATTAGAAATACTGTCACTCATATTCTTAACAACTTAAGAATAGAATTTCTAACAAAATATCAATGGACCTTTTCTATTACACATAAATATATTATGTAAACGGAAAAGTGAAATTGCCTTTTCTATTAATAAAATATGCACAAGATACATACAAAATAATATGCTCTAGGGCATACTACTAACAATCTCCCACTAGCACTAGAGCCATTCATTACAATATCTTAGACCCATCTTCTCAAGATGTCGGTCTAACTGAGCTTGTGACATAGGCTTCGTGAATGGATCAGCTGGATTTTCAGCTGATGCTATTTTCTGCATGGCTATATCACCTCGCCCAACTATCTCTCTGATAATGTGGTAGCGCCTTTCTATGTGTTTGGATTTCTGGTGAGACCGGGGTTCCTTGGCCTGTATGACCACTCCATTGTTGTCACAGTAGAGAGGAACTGCTGACTCAATGAAAGGAACTATTGTAAGTTCTGTCACGAACTTCTTTATCCAAACAACCTCTTTTGCAGCATCTGATGCAGCAATGTACTCGGCCTCTGTAGAAGAATCAGTAGTCGTACTCTGTTTGGAACTCTTCCAACTAACTGCACCTCCATTACAAATGAACACAAACCCAGAGGTAGACTTTCTATCATCGATATCTGATTGAAAATCAGAATCAGTATAACCATCCAATTGCAAGTCACCACCTCCATAAATCAAGAATAAATCCTTAGTTCTTCTCAAGTACTTAAGGATATTCTTGACAGCTATCCAATGTTCCAAACCTGGATTGGATTGAAACCTGCTAGTCAAACTAACAGCATATGCGATATCTGGCCTAGTACACATCATTGCATACATTAAACTTCCAATAGCCGAAGCATATAGAATCCTGGCCATTTTACCTCTTTCTTCAGGTGTCTTTGGAGACATCTCTTTAGAAAGGTGGATACTATGTCTCACTGGTAACAATTCTCTCTTAGAATCAAGCATGTTAAACCTCTTTAACACCTTTTCCAAGTATAGACTTTGGGATAAACTAATTATTCTTTTCACTCTATCTCTATAGATGCGAATTCTAAGAATATAGGTTGCCTCCCCTAAGTCTTTCATGGAGAATGTATTTGACAACCATACCTTGACAGTTGTTAAAATACCTATGTCATTACCTATCAACAGAATGTCATCCACATATAAGACAAGGAAAGTGACAGCACTATCACTAACCTTCTTATATACACATGGTTCATCCACATTTTTTGATAAAACCAAATGACTTAATGGCTTTATAAAATAGATATTCCAACTCCTCGAAGCTTATTTTAACTCATAAATGGATCGCTTTAGCTTGCACACCTTGGAACTATCTTGGGATTCAAAACTCCTAGGTTGTTCATGAAAATGTTTTCATCAATGTATCCATTGAGAAAAGCTGTTTTGACATCCATCTGCCAAATCTCATAATCATAGTATGCAGTTATTGCTAATAGAATCCTAATTGATTTAAGCATGGCAACAGGCGAGAAAGTCTCCTCATAGTCGATTTCTTGCCTTTGGCGAAACCCTTTCGCAACTAGCCTTGCTTTATAGGACTCTACCTTTCCATCAAAACCAATTTTCTTCTTGAAAACCCATTTATTCCCTATAGGTACAATACCTTCAGGTGGGTCAATAAGGTCCCAAACTTGGTTCTTATGCATGGAATCAATTTCAGATTTTATAGCTTCAATCCATTTTGAAGAATCTATATCTGATATAGCTTCTTCATAGGTAAGAGGATCATCTCCATGATCTATTTCTTCATGAGTAAACAACTCTTGTTCATCTTCATGAAGAAAACCATATCTCACTGGTGGGTGAGATATCCTGGTTGATATGCGAGGAATTACTGTAGATGTTTCATCAATAGGTGTAGGTTGACTAGATGGATCTATATCCATTTGATCTGTTGGTTGGTCAGAATTCTCCAATTCTAACTCTATTTGCCTTCCTTTGCCACCTTCTTGAATAAACTGTTGTTCAAGAAATATGGCATCTCTGCTTACCACAACCTTTTGTGATATAGGCAAATAAAAATAATATCCAAAACTTTCTTTTGGATATCCAACAAATTGACCTTTTTCTGATCTGGTTTCCAATTTATCAGTGTTCAGCTTTTTAATGTAAGCTGGACAACCCCAAATCTTAACATGCTTAAGACTCGATTTTCTTCCATGCCATATCTCATAAGGTGTGGAAGAAACTGATTTTGATGGAATCCTATTCAGAATATGCAAAGCTGATTCTAATGCAAATCCCCAAAAGGAGATTGGCATATCAGTATAGCTCATCATACTGCGTACCATATCTAATAGGGTATGATTTCTCCTTTCAGATACACCATTCAGTTGTGGCGTTCCTGGAGGAGTCAGTTGGGAGACAATGCCATGCTCTTTCAAGTATTCATCAAATTCAGTACTTAAGTATTCACCTCCACGATCTGATCGAAGAGTTTTAATACTTTTTCCTGTTTGATTTTCTACTTCACATTTAAATTCTTTGAACTTTTCAAAGGATTCATGTTTGTATTTCATCAAATACAAATACCCAAACCTTGATTTATCATCAGTAAAGGTAATAAAGTAATGAAAACCGCCTCTAGCCATTTCCTTAAATGGACCACATACATCACTATGTATTAATTCCAAAACATTTTCAGCTCTTAGCCCTTGTCCAACAAAAGGTGATCTAGTCATTTTGCCTTGAAGGCAGGATTCACAAGTTGGAGTAGGTTCAAAACCCAATGAGGATAAAATCCCCATTTTCTCCAGCTTTGCAATCCTATCTTCTGCAACATGACCTAATCTTACGTGCCAAATATATTTTGAACTTGAGTTGATTTTCATCATGGCATTACATTCATTTAGATTGCTGTACTCTGGGTAGTTCCTCTTCCAATGCCCATTCTTCTGGCAGTGGAAACACTTTCCCTTGCCTTTGTCAGCTTTGGTCTTGCCCTTCTGTTTGGCTATCTTCTTGGAAGGTCCAGGAATTTGAGGTTTCTTATTCTTATTGCCCTTCTTCCTTTTGGACTTTCTAGTAGAAGAAGAAGATGCAATCAAAGCCACCTCTTTACCTTTATTGCCCGACATATTCTTTTGAGCAATAACCAGCATATTAAGCAACCCAGTTAAAGTACACTTTTGCTTTGTCATATGTAAATTTGTCACAAAATTCCCATATGACTCAGGCAGGGACTGAAGGATCAAATCCGTCTGTAGTTGGAAATCCATGTGAAAGTCAAGATGTTCCAGTTGCTCAATAAGCTGAATCATCTTGTGGACACGATCTCCTATATTCTGTCCCTCAGACATCCTCATGTGGAATATCTATCTAGATATCTCATACCTAGCATTCCTGCTGTGCTCACCATATAACTCTTACAGGTGAAGTAGGATCTCACTTGCACTTTGCATATTTTCATGCTGCTTCTGTAACTCATTACTCATAGAAGCAAGCATGTAACATTTGGCTCTCATATCATGCTCCTTCCACTTGTCCAAAGTGTCATGTTCCTCTTGAGTGACCTCTGGAGGTAAGGGACCAGGAACCTTTGAGTCTAAAACATATCCAATACGTTCTAGGTTCAGGACAAGTTTTAAATTTCTTAGCCAATCAGAAAGATTAGGTCCCATCAACCTATTGTGATCAAGTATGCTCGCAAGGATATTGGATGGTGGTGGTTGTTGTGTGCTCATTATTATCAGAAAATTAACTACAGAAAATAACTAGATTAATTAGTAAATGTATCAAGCAATTTAACCAAAATGATTATAGTCTTTTAATCAAATTGGTCCTCCCACTAACTTGGCAGATCCTACACTTTCAAAGTAGGAAATGGAAATCCTAGTTGGATGGATTTCTAGTGGGTGATTGAATTCTTATAGTCTTATTGATCATCCTCAGGCACATCCATTATTGAAATTACAATAAACTATAAGTGAGCAACTCCTTGCCCATCACATCTCATATGAGGTTCAATCATTTATCTAGCCTCTAATGCTCAAAATCTCAGGTACATCCATTATTGATTTATCTTGCATTAGTTAAGTTGATCCCATTGAGCCAGTACACATGCAAATAATTTTAATGTCCTCAGGCACATCCATTATTGGCCATCAACTATTTACATATTTACAACATCTCATGCTTAACAATTATTCTTAAGAAAATCTCTTAAATTAAATGCATCACATGCAAGTATTTAAAATTTCTTAAAATAATTGCCTCAATGGAGGGCCTATGATATAATTACTTTAACTATACCATTTCCAACTTAATCATTTATTTGGAAGATTTAGTGGTCTGCTTAATTACTATTATGGTCTCACTTTGCACATTATCCAATTAGCATGCATATATCATATACTTGCATATATTCCCATACATCTCATGCATACATGGATAAACAAATAATATGGTATGATCATGGACTTTCTAAGGGATTCAATTTTGAGCCACCAAGAATTGAATCAGGGCATTCCTAGGTGCATTTCATTCATTCATTTTGCAAGAGTTGCTGAAGGAGTACATAATCAACACTTGATCTTGATTTCCTCCCACTGGTCCCACCAATGCTCTTGACCTCCTTGATCTTCTTGCAATCCAATTACATTGTAATGCTTGACATACCAAGGCAAATTTACAAGAATATGGACTTTAAAGTCCTCAAATAAATGAAATTACAACCCAAATTATTACAATACTTATAATACATATTGTAACACCCCTCACCCGTCTACAGTGTAGCCGAGCAAGGCGTGATACACGGCGTGCCGGAGCACCTAGTCTGTGATTATCTCATTTTCTGAACTCAATTTGATTTAAGAAGTCTTTATGTGATATTCATAACATACTGGTTCTATTTTCATATTTTAATAAAATCAGTGTTTCACAATAGTAATAAAAATCGGGCAAGGTGCCTTCTGTATTTCGAACAAACTGTCCTTCTAAACCTGTCAAAAACAATTTAATATGATAATATTCTCAAAATCTCAACTATTTCATAGTTTTAAAATGCAATCCATCATAATTTACATTCATCCAAACACTCTCCATAGGAGTTTAATATATATACAAATTATTACAAACCTTAAAGTTTTAAAATATACAAAATTACATAACAAAATGTCAAAATACAACTGATAGTCATTACACAAGATCCTAAGTCCTACCATGTATGCAGTGTAGTGTAGATGACTCTGGACTCCTGTGCATATCTGGTGTCCCACCCCGTCGTAGGTCTGCTGGGCTCCCCAGCTGTGTCTCCAATACCTACGCGTAGCAAAAGCAACGCGCTAAGTAATTCTGCTTAGTGGTGCCAAATATAAATAAATACACACTAAAATAAAATAAATGAATTGTTTATGAATTTATGACATCGATATTCTTTGCAGTTGTTGATTCTACTTTTATTTGCTAACCTTTCATTTTTGCTAAATTTGGTGGTGTTGTATGTCAATAAACTGAATTTAGCTATTTGAATTTAATAATGCTTAAATTAACTGCCTGTGTAGCCAATATACTGACTAGACTGGATAAACAGATATATTGGCACTGGGTACCTAGTACCTCGGGCTGTCACAAAATCGGTCACAAAGTGTCTCCCGGTGTGCAAATAGTGTGGCTAAAAAGCCATATAGTCAATCCGGTGATAAGCCAAGTATAATAACACAATACATATAGCCGTAGGCTATTAAAGTCACAGTGCGGCATAATATGCCGTAAAAACACAGTATGGCATAAAGCCATTTACAGAACAGCTGTCAGAATCCTATTGGCATGCCAACCTATCCAAACTAGTCAACTAGGCAAACTAGGACACATTACAAATTAATTGTTTAATTCTTCATTTTTTTTTGAGTTTACTAGTTATCATGTAATTCACAAATCAATGTAAATGTTGACCTTTTTAGGTAATATGGATAAGTTGATTCTAGCATCAACATGTCATAAATTGTAATTCAATATGCTACCAATATAGTGCAATTTACCCTTTTCACAAGTTGGCATTCATTGCCAAATTACTTCAAGCATCATCGTATGTAAATGTCAAATTTTTAGTTTTAGTGTGCTAGATTGGTCTAGCTTAATGTCCTATTTCTCTTGGTTTTTAGCTTCTGGTCAAAGAAGCAAAATTGTAGCCCTATGTCTTATTGAACTTTTGGCATAAATTTCAGGTCATTCTGAGTTGTATAGACCAAGATATGGTCAATTTACTAAAGCTAGACAGATTGCATCTTTAGTGCAAGATTTGGTCAATTTTAGGTCAAATTCAGTTCTGGCAGTTTTGGTACCCGAACTTGGGCAAGCATTTTGACTTGGTTCTGGCCATTTCTGGGCTTTGGTGTCTTCATAAGAATTGTAGCTCTATGTCTAAGCTATCCATGGTAAAAATTTCAGGTCATTTGGACCTGTTTTGAGTGAGTTATGGTCATCTTAGTGACTACTGTTCATATGGTCAAAAATCTGGGCCTGCATTTACCAATTCTGGATTAGGTCATTTTTAAGGTCAGTTTCTAGGCAGAATTTTGGCAACATTTCTACATGAAAGTTGGCCTATTTTGTGTCTAGTTTCACCTCCCATTGGCCTCATACCAATTGGGTTCACAATTTTGCACTTATAACCTAATTTAGGTACTGCCAACAACACACAACCTGCACATGAAAATCACACTTCCAATTTGATAATCCTCCTCCTTCCAATACTTCAATATTCATTCATGGCACTTCTATACATATTCAACACAACTCCAACAAAGCATTTTGGGCAGAACACTCAAGTGCTCAATGCACACAATACACCATTAATGTTCAACATTTACTTCAACCCAAATTCAATGTACATCAACACTTATATTACACATACACTTCCATGGCAATTACACAAACTGCCCACAATTCAACACCATCATATTTCATCAATAAATTTCATAAACTCACATACAATTTCATGAGATTAAAGGCTGCCAAACATGGTAGTTTACTAAAGTATCAAAGTCCCATTTTTAAACCCTTAATTCAAGCACTAACATACACATACTTGGACATTAACTTACTATAACTTCCATTTGAGTTAATCAACCTTAATTCCCATCCATTAGAGGTAAGAAAAACTCAAACACATCAAGCTTTCATAGCTACTGAAAATGAATAAATTCATAACTCAATATTTTCTTCCATTCTCTTCACCAATTTACTCACCTCAACCTAAACATAAAGTTTACTAAAGCTAGGGAGAGGATTTGGACACTTACCTCTTGAGAGCTTCCCTTAAACTTCACCAAATCTTCTTTTTCTTGTTCCCAATACCTTCCCTAAGGTGAGTAGGCAAGCTTTAATGAAGGAATTATGTGTGAAAGATGGCTTGATGATGGAGAGAGAAAGCTTCATGCATGGGCGGCCATGGAGGTTTTGGTTGGGAGCTGAAGGAACGGAAGCGTAAAAACACAAGTTTATACCATTGAATTCAAAAATTTTCACCTAGGGTCACATGCATCATGCAAGATTTATTTTTATCTATTTGATTTCAATGATAAACAACATATTAAAACTCTTTTAATATGTTTTTGGATCTGTATTTGCCATTTAAGATTTTAAAATTAATCAGATTAATTTTAGAACCCTAGATTAAATCAAGGACGATTACACTAACCTCTTAATGCACTGCAGTGTGTTTGCGCCTTTGAGATTCGTTTTCAGGACACCAGATGTTGTCCCTCTAGCTTGTCCACACCAAGAACACCTATGGCAGCCCTTGAATAGCTTCTAAAGCTTTTTCTATTAATTAGAAATTCAAGTTCTGCCTTTTAAGAGATTAAAGATGTAAACAGGACACTAGAAATAATTTCTAGTGTTCTTAATTCAAGAGATTGATGGCTAATCTCTTTGAATTGATAAGAGATGAAGAAGAAGAGATGAAAACCCTCAAAGTGGCGTGACAAAGGAGTGTGGCTGCTGGTTGTCTTTTATTTTTCTCATAACAACACTTATATAGCTAGGTTAACACATTAAACCCTTGCCACATGTCACCTTTGATTAGCTCTAGGTTTAAGTGACCCAATCACATTGTGCCAAGTGTCAAACCTATATTTAATCTTGATTTTAATCATCTTACATGATTAAAAAACATTTGGCAAGCTTATGTGTAATCCCATGTGTCACCATCTCATGGTGCCACGTGTCACAATCGTGAAATGACCAAAATGCCCCTGTGTCTTAATTTTGAGTTCTTAACCCAAAATAATTATTTTCTTCTTCTAATTAATTTATATCAAATATAATATAAATTAATTAATTAATCTCTATTAATTAATTTCTCATTAATTAAATTCATATTTAAACACTTTAAATATAAATTTAATTTATACTACACATCCAATAATCTAGATTTAGTTTCAAGTCATGCTAGGGACTTTGCAATTTAATTGCAAACCAAACCTATTTAATTAATCAATTAAACTCTTTAATTAATTAATTAAATCATATTTAAATAGGTGATAACTTGTGTATGTGTGTGACTTACTAGGCTCATCACTAATTGGCAATGAGACATGATATCAACTCTTAATATCATCAGAACTCTTTCTTACCATAAATGATTTCTCTAAATCATTTTATGAACCTCATAGACCATGGTTAACACCTAGCATAGCATGCCATGGCCACCCAATTAGTAATAAGGTTTACCTTAAATGAACCTATAATCATATGTTATCATGTACTAGAATCTCTCTGTTACAAAATCCCAACTCAAGCTAGAGTCATGGTTTATGTCAAACTCCATTTGCTATGAATATTATGTTCTCTTTTAATTCCAGTTCTTGATTAAAAAGATTTTCTCATCAGAAACTCTTTTCTGAATAAATCTATCTATCCTGGCCAGGAACTTGAAACATCAAGAACAATTAAATGAACATAGGATTTTATCTCTATTTACTTAGAGGAACAGATTCCATCTTGATCAACACCTACCTCCATATATAACTAGTAGGAGCCAACAGATGCCCATATACCCATACAGTACAAGTATGAAAGCAGATCAAACTCAAACTACCTATATACAAGATAACTGTGCTATCTCAGGTCTAAAGATTATATGCACTGATATGATTTATGACAAAACATTGACAAGAGTAAACTCCATGTGCTTGTCATAAGTGTCACTGGTTCGGCCTACTTATCATTTATAAGTGCCTATCATATTTTTTACATGGCATGAGACTCACCATTCCATCTTATTTATATCTCATATAAATAACTTGGTAACAAACATGAATACAATCTTTCTGGATAAGTCATGTCCTTATTATGAAGTATCCTCGATTGTGAACCTATTTATGATACTTTGTGCTAGAAATATTGTCACTCATATTCTTAACAACTTAAGAATAATATTTCTAACAAAATATCAATGGACCTTTTCTATTACACATAAATATATTATATAAACAGAAAAGTGGAAATGCCATTTATTAATAAAAATATGTACAAGATACATACTAAATGATATGCTCTAGGGCATATTACTAACAATCTCCCACTAGCACTAGAGCCATTCATTACAATATCTTAGACCTATCTTCTCAAGATGTCGGTCTAACTGAGTCTGTGACATAGGCGTAGTGAATGGATCAGCTGGATTTTCAGCTGATGCTATTTTCTGCATGGCTAAATCGCCTTGCCCAACTATATCTCTGATAATGTGGTAGTGCCTTTCTATGTGTTTGGATTTTGGGTGAGACCTTAGTTCCTTAGCCTGTATGACTACTCCATTGTTGTCACAAAGTAATGGAACCGCTGACTCAATGGAAGGAACTCATGTAAGTTCTGTCACAAACTTCTTTATCCAAACACTTCCTTTGCAAGATCGATGCAAGAATATACTCACCTCTGTAGTGGAATCTGCAATCGTGCTCTGTTGGAACTCTTCCAACCGATCGCACCTCCATTACAAATGAACACATATCCAGAGAGGTAGACTTTCTATCATCAATATCGATTGGAAATCGTAATCGTATAACCATCCAATTGCAAGTCTCCACCTCCATAAATCAAGAATAAATCCTTAGTTCTTCTCAAGTGCTTAAGGATATTCTTGACAGCTATCCAGTGTTCCAAACCTGGATTGGATTGATACTTGCTAGTCAAACTAACAGCATATGCGATATTCGGCCTAGTACACAACATTGCATACATTAAACTTCCAATAACCGAAGCATATGGAATCCTGGCCATCTTATCTCTTTCTTCAGGTGTCTTTGGAGACATCTCTTTAGAAAGATGGATACCATGTCTCACTGGTAACAATCCTCTCTTGGAATCAAGCATGTTAAACCTCTTTAACACCTTTTCCAAGTATAGACTTTGGGATAAACCAATTATTCTTTTCGCTCTATCTCTATAGATGCGAATCCCAAGAATATAGGTTGTCTCCCCTAAGTCTTTCATGGAGAATGTATTTGACAACCATACCTTTATAGTCGTCAACATACCTGTGTCATTACCCATCAACAGTATGTCATCCACATATAAGACAAGGAAAGTGATAGCACTGTCACTAACCTTCTTATATACACATGGCTCATTCTCATTTTTGATAAAACCAAAGGATTTAATGGCTTCATCAAAACGGATGTTCCAACTCCTCGAAGCTTGTTTCAACCCATAAATGGATCGCTTTAGCTTGCATACCTTGGAACCATCTTGGGATTAAAATCCCTTAGGTTGTTCCATGAAAATGTTTTCTTCAATGTATCCATTGAGAAAAGTCGTTTGACATCCATCCGCCAAATCTCATAATCATAGTACGCAGCTATTGCTAATAAAATCCTAATTGATTTAAGCATGGCAACAAAGTAGAAAGTCTCCTCTTAGTCGATTCCTTGCTTTTGGCGTAACCATTTAGATACTAGCGTTGCGTTATAGGTCTCTAAATTTCAATCATAAACAATTTTCTTATTGAAAACCCATATTTTCCATATAGGTATAATACCTTCGGTGGGTCAACAAGATCCCAAACTTGATTCTTATATATGGAATCAATCTCGATTTCATAGCTTCAATCCATTTTGAAGAGTCTATATAAGATATAGCTTCTTCATAGGTAAGTGGATCATCCCCATGATCTACTTCTTCATGAGTAGATAACTCTTGTTCTTCTTCATGAAGAAAACCATATCTCACTGGTGGGTGAGAAACCCTGGTTGTTCTACGAGGAACAGCTGTAGCTCTTTCATCAACGGGTATAGGTTGACTAGATGGATCTATATCCATCGATGCATTGGTTGGTCGAATTCTCCAATTCTAACTCTATTTGCCTTCCTTTGCCTCCTTCTTGAACAAACTGTTGTTCAAGAAATGTGGCATCTCTACTTATCACAACCTTTTGTGAAGTAGGCAAATAAAATAATATCCAAAACTATCTTTTGGATATCCAACAAATCGACCTTTTTCTGATCTGGTCTCCAATTTATCAGTGTTCAGCTTTTGATATAAGCTGGACAACCCCAAATCTTAACATGCTTAAGACTTGGTTTTCTTCCATGCCATATCTCATAAGGTGTGGAAGAAATCGATTTTGATGGAATCCTATTCGAATATACAAAGTCGATTCTAATGCAAATCCCTAAAAGGAGATTGGCATATCAGTATAGCTCATCATACTATGTACCATATCCAATAGGGTACGATTTCTCCTTTCAGATACACCATTCAGCTGTGGCGTTCCTAGAGGAGTCAGTTTGAAAACAATGCCATGCTCTCTCAAGTATTCATCAAATTCAGTACTCAAATATTCATCTCCATGATCTGATCGAAGAGCTTTAATACTCTTTCCTGTTTGATTTTCTACTTCAGATTTAAATTCTTTGAACTTTTCAAAGGATTCATGTTTGTATTTCATCAAATACAAATACCCAAATCTTGATTTATCATCAGTAAAGGTAATAAAATAATGAAAGCCCCCTCTAGCCATTTCTTTAAATGGACCACATACATCACTATGTATTAGCTCCAAAATATTTCAGCTCTTAGCCCTTGTCCAACAAAGGGTGATCTAGTCATTTTGCCCTGAAGGCAAGATTCACAAGTTGGAGTAGGCTCAGAGCCCAATGAGGATAAAATCCCCATTTTCTCCAGTTTTGCAATCCTATCTTCTGCAACATGACATAACCTTAAGTGCCAAATATATTTTGAACTTGAGTTGGTTTTCACCATGGCATTGCATTCATTTAGATTGCTATACTCTGGCCAGTGGAAACACTTTCTTACTGGCAATGGAAATACTTTCCTGTTGGTAATGGAAACACTTTCCTGTTGGCAGTGGAGACACTTTCCTTTGCCTTTATCAGCTTTAGTCTTCCTTTTCTGTTTAGCTATTTTCTTGGAAGGACCAGGAATCTGAGGTTTCTTTTTCTTATTGCCCTTATTCTTGTTGGACTTTTCAGCAGAAGAAGATGCAACCAAAGCTACCTCTTTTCCTTTATTGCCTGGCATATTCTTTTGGGCAATAACCAGCATGTTAAGTAAACTAGCTAAGGTGCATTCCTGTTTAGTCATATGGAAATTTGTCACAAAATTCCCAAAAGACTCAGGAAGGGACTGAAGGATCAAATCCGTCTGTAGTTGGAAATCCATGTTGAAGTCAAGATGTTCCAACTGCTCAATTAGCCGAATCATCTTGTGGACATGATCCCCAACATTACATCCCTCGGACATCCTCATACGGAATAGTCGTCTAGATATCTCATACCTAGCATTCCTGCTGTGCTCACCATACAACTCTTGTAGGTGAAGGAGGATCTCACTCGCACTCTGCATGTTCTCATGTTGCTTTTGTAACTCATTACTCATGGAAGCAAGCATGTAACACTTAGCTCTCATATTATGCTCCTTCCACTTGTCCAAAGTTTCATGTTCCTCTTGAGTGGCCTCTGGAGGTAAGGGACCAGGAACATTTAAATCTAGAACATATCCTATATGTTCAAGGTTCAGGACAAGTTTCAAATTTCTTAGCCAATCGCATGCATTAGGTTCACAACCTATTGTGATCAAGTATGCTTGCAAGGATATTGGATGGTGGTGGTTGTTTTGTGCTCATTCTTATCAGAAAATTAACTGCAGAAAATAACCAAATTAATTAGTAAAAGTATCATGTAATTAACCAAAATGATTATGGTCTTTTAATCAAATTGGTCCTCCCACTAACTTAGCGAATCCTACACTTCCAAAGTAGAAAACGGAAATCCTAGTTGGATGGATTTCTAGTGGGTGATTGAATTCTTATAATTCTATTGATCATCCTCAGGTACATCCATTATTGGAATTACAATAAACTATAAGTGAGCAACTCCTTGCCCATCACATCTCATGTGAGGTTCAATCCTTTACCTAGCCCCTAATGCTCAAAATCTCAGGTACATCCATTATTGACTTATCTTGCATTAGTTAAGTTGATCCCATTGAGCCAGTAATTATGCAAATAATTTTAATGTCCTCAGGTACATCCAATATTGGGCACTAAACCATTTACATATTTACAACATCTCATGCTTAACAATTATTCTTAAGAAAATCTCTTAAATTAATTGCATCTTATGCAACTATTTAAAATTTCTTAAAATAATTGCCCCAATGGAGGGCCTATGTTATAATTACTTTAATTATAGTATTTCCAACTTAATCATTTGTTTGGAAGATTTTATGGTCATTCTAATTACTATTAAGGTCTCACTTTGCACATTATCCATTTAGCATGCATATATCATATAATTGCATACATTCCCATACATCTCATGCATTCATGGATAAGCAGTAAATATGGTATGATCATGGACTTTCTAAGGGATTCAATTCTGAGCCACCAAGAATTGAATCAGGGCATTCCTAGGTGCATTTCATTCATTCATTTTACAAGAGTTGCTGAAGGAGTACATAATCAACACTTGATCTTGAATTCCTCCCACTGGTCCCACCAATGCTCTTGACCTCCTTGAACTTCTTGCAATCCAATATTACATAGTAATCCTTGGCATACCAAGGCGAATTTACAAGAACTTAAATAAATGAAATTACAACCCAAAAATTATTACAAACTTAATAATACATGCCCAAAATAAATTAAAATAAATTAATTAATTTACAATCCCAAAGAAACATAAAAGAAATAAATCCAATCACATTGGTCTTTTATAGTCCATAATCATCCATCATGCATATCACTATTTAACAATTAAATAAAACATACATACTTAAATTAAATTGAATATCTCATATTCAACTTAAAAATCAAGATTTGAATATGATTCAAATAAATTTAAAAATTCAGATTTGAATCTCATTCAAACAAATTTAAAAATTCAGATTTGAATCACATTCAAACAACTTTAAAAATTCAGATTTGAATCACATTCAAACATTTTTTTAAAAATTAGATTTGAATCACATTCAAATATTTTTTAAAAAATCAGATTTGAATTTTATTCAATCAATTTTAAAAATCAGATTTAAATATGATTCAAACAACTTTAAAAATTCAGATTTGAATCACATTCAAACAACTTTTAAAATTCAGATTTGAATCACATTCAAACAATTTTTAAAATTCTGATTTGAATCATAATTTAATTGTGTGATAAAAATTTTAATTAAACAATTTAATTAGACATAAAATGGATCTTAGATCATACAACAATTGCACATTCACCATCCATTTACCTTTGCACACCATTGTGATGCATCAACCATGCGCACCATGGTGTTCATCATTTGTGCCGCCACCTTGACTTTGCAACCAGCAATAAACTTTTGATCTCATGATCAAACACACAATTAAATCATATAAACATCAATCTAAATGGCAAATATAGTGGCTCTGATACCAATTGAAGGAACGGAAGCGTAAAAACACAAGTTTATACCATTGAATTCAAAAATTTTCACCTAGGGTCACATGCATCATGCAAGATTTATTTTTATCTATTTGATTTCAATGATAAACAACATATTAAAACTCTTTTAATATGTTTTTGGATCTGTATTTGCCATTTAAGATTTTAAAATTAATCAGATTAATTTTAGAACCCTAGATTAAATCAAGAACGATTACACTAACCTCTTGATGCACCGCAGGTGTCTCGCCTTTGAGATTCGTTGTGACACCAGATGTTGTCCCTCTAGCTTGTCCACACCAAGAACACCTATGGCAGCCCTTGAATAGCTTCTAAAGCTTTTTCTATTAATTAGAAATTCAAGTTCTGCCTTTTAAGAGATTAAAGATGTAAACAGGACACTAGAAATAATTTCTAGTGTTCTTAATTCAAGAGATTGATGGCTAATCTCTTTGAATTGATAAGAGATGAAGAAGAAGAGATGAAAACCCTCAAAGTGGCGTGACAAAGGAGTGTGGCTGCTGGTTGTCTTTTATTTTTCTCATAACAACACTTATATAGCTAGGTTAACACATTAAACCCTTGCCACATGTCACCCTTTGATTAGCTCTAGGTTTAAGTGACCCAATCACATTGTGCCAAGTGTCAAACCTATATTTAATCTTGATTTTAATCATCTTACATGATTAAAAAACATTTGGCAAGCTTATGTGTAATCCCATGTGTCATCATCTCATGGTGCCACGTGTCACACTGTGAAATGACCAAAATGCCCATGTGTCTTAATTTTGAGTTCTTAACCCAAAATAATTATTTTCTTCTTCTAATTAATTTATATCAAATATAATATAAATTAATTAATTAATCTCTATTAATTAATTTCTCATTAATTAAATTCATATTTAAACACTTTAAATATAAATTTAATTTATACTACACATCCAATAATCTAGATTTGGTTTCAAGTCATGCTAGGGACTTTGCAATTTAATTGCAAACCAAACCTATTTAATTAATCAATTAAACTCTTTAATTAATTAATTAAATCATATTTAAATAGGTGATAACTTGTGTATGTGTGTGACTTATTAGGCTCATCACTAATTGGCAATGAGACATGATATCAACTCTTAATATCATCAGAACTCTTTCTTACCATAAATGATTTCTCTAAATCATTTTATGAACCTCATAGACCATGGTTAACACCTAGCATAGCATGCCATGGCCACCCAATTAGTAATAAGGTTTACCTTAAATGAACCTACAATCATATGTTATCATGCACTAGAATCTCTCTGTTACAAAATCCCAACTCAAGCTAGAGTCATGGTTTATGTCAAACTCCATTTGCTATGAATATTATGTTCTCTTTTAATTCCAGTTCTTGATTAAAAAGATTTTCTCATCAGAAACTCTTTTCTGAATAAATCTATCTGTCTGCCAGAACTTGAAACATCAAGAACAATTAAATGAACATAGGATTTTATCTCTATTTACTTAGAGGAACAGATTCCATCTTGATCAACACCTACCTCCATATATAACTAGTAGGAGCCAACAGATGCCCATATACCCATACACAGTACAAGTATGAAAGCAGTATCAAACTCAAACTACCTATATACAAGATAACTGTGCTATCTCAGGTCTAAAGATTATATGTACTGATATGATTTATGACAAAACATTGACAAGAGTAAACTCCATGTGCTTGTCATAAGTGTCACTGGTTCGGCCTACTTATCATTTATAAGTGCCTATCATATTTGTTACATGGCATGAGACTCACCATTCCATCTTATTTATATCTCATATAAATAACTTGGTAACAAACATGAATACAATCTTTCTGGATAAGTCATGTCCTTATTATGAAGTATCCTCGATTGTGAACCTATTTATGATACTTTGTGCTAGAAATATTGTCACTCATATTCTTAACAACTTAAGAATAATATTTCTAACAAAATATCAATGGACCTTTTCTATTACACATAAATATATTATATAAACAGAAAAGTGGAAATGCCATTTATTAATAAAAATATATACAAGATACATACTAAATGATATGCTCTAGGGCATATTACTAACAGGAGCTTCATTTCGGCAAGATGAAAATTATAGAAGAAGATGACAATAAGTGCAATCTGCTGTCCCAAGGTCCCATATGTCTCCCAAATTAGGAGTTAGTGGAGCATTAAACTTATTTTTAATGTTTAATTATTCCAAGTTTCATTATTTGCACATTTATCTCCTTTCTTTCACTAGTTACATAATGTATCACAATTTAATTTTTCATGACATTTTCAAAGTATAATATCATTTATTTTTAATGGACATTGAGGTCAAAAGGCAACTCTAGGTGTCAAATGACCAAAATGCCCCACTTCGGGTTATATTCCCGATTTTTTCGTAACATCGATTTTTGTCGGTTTCTTGATTTTTCATTTTTCTTTATACTAATTTATTAATTTTTCTTTGATATTTCTAGTGTCAATTACATTTCAATAAACCTTTAATTATGTCTCAAAATTTAATTCCGAGGGTTTCCCGCAGTCCTGGGGTCGGCAATTGCCTTCGCCGTAACTTTCCGGTGCGGTCACCCATCGCTGCGGTGCCGGCTCATTTAACTTAGTTTCATTTCCTCTCTTTTATTTTTCTTTAATTTTTCTTGTATTTTCTTTTTATTTATTTCATCAATTTATGTCTGTTCACTATCACCGAAGTGTAGTTCCAGACATCCTGACTTGCCCGGACTGACATTAGGTCACCGGAGCAACAGAACGTACAGAACACGTACAGGGAGGATTTTACACATGTCACTAAAATAAAATTAATTATTTTACAACCCAAAGAAAAATAAAAGAAATAAATCCAATCACATTGGTCTTTTATTGTCCATGATCATCCATCATGCATATTATAATTTAACAATTAAATAAAATATACATACTAAAAATTAAATTGAATATCACATATTCAACCAAAAAATTCAGATTTGAATCTCATTCAAATAAATTTAAATTTAGAAACCCTTTCCAAATTTAATACCTTGAAAACATTTTTCAATAATTAATTGTGTGATTAAAATTGCTAATTAAATAATTTAATTAGGTATGGGCCTAATAATAGGCCTTAAGGTATACAACAATTGCATAAAGAAACCCAAAAACCCAAGCCCAAAACAAATCGCACCCTTAGGGTGTGAATCACATTCATGCCACCACCCATTATGCACCTCAGCATACATGCTGCCACACATATGGCATACAAACAGATTTAGATCAATCCAAATTTGATCCAATCACACAATTAAATCTTATATTCAATCCTAATGGCAAATATAGTGGCTCTGATAACAATTGAAGGAGCGGAAGCATGGTAATTGGTGTATTGGAGCATTGAATTTAAAAATTTTTCTTCTAGGGTTTCATGCATCATGCCACATCTCTTATGTGCCTAATTAATTTCAATACTCAATTGCATATTAAAACACTTTTAATATTTGTTAGGATCTGCATTTGCCATTAAAGATTATGAATTAACAAATTAATTCAATCAAACCCTAGTTTGAAAGAGGAATTTGGGCACTAACCTCTTTGATGCACTATGGATGCAATTGACACCTTTAGGAAGCTCCTAGGACCTCAAGTGTTGTCCCTCTAGCTTGTCCACACCAAGATCACCAATGGGCAGCCCCCAACTTTGCTTCTCAAGCCTTGCCAACCATTTATAATTTGAGGTTTTACTTTTAGAGAGATTATATGTGTGTATAGGACACTAGAAACAATTTCTAGCAATTTTAATTCAAAGGGAATGGAGTGATTCTCTTTGAATTGATGAAGAAAAGCAAGAAGAGGGAGAGGGAGAGAGAGGTGCCGCCACCTTTGAGCGAAAAAAGAGTTATATGTTTCTTTTTTTCTTTTCCCTTTTATAATTAGGTCAAATCCTTTGCCACATGTCACCACCACATTGCATCTTATTTTTAATTGACTTAATCACATTAAACCAAGTGTCAAAGCTAGACTTAATCTTGACTTTGATCACCTTGCATGATAAGAAGACAAATGGCAAACTTATATGATGCCATGTGTCACCATCTCATGGTGCCACATGTCACCATGTGAAATGACCAAATTACCCTTATATTTTAATTTTGAGTTCTCAACCCAAAATCACTATTTCTCCTTTTCTAATCAATTTATATCAAATATAAATTAATTAATTAATCTCCATTAATTAATTTCTCATAATTAAATTCATATTTAAACACTTTAAATATAAATTTAACTTATACTATATATCCAATAACTTAGATTTGGTTTCAAGCCATGCTAGGGACTTTGCAATCTCATTGCAAATCAAACCTATTTAATTAATCAATTAAACTCTTTAATTAATCAATTAAATCATATTCTTCTTGGATTTACTTGTGTATGTGTGCGACTTACTAGGCTGATCACTAATTGGCAATGAGATATGATATTAACTCTTAATATCATCAAAACTCTTTCTTACTATAAATGATCTCTCTAAATCATTTTAGGCATCTCATAGACCATGGTTGACACCTAGCATAATGTGCCATGGCCACCCAATCAGTAACAAGTAATACCTTAAATGAACCTATAATCATATGTTACCATGCACTAGAATTTCTCTGTTATAAAATCTCAATTCGAGCTGGAGTCATGGTTAATGTCAAACCCCATTTGCTATGAACATTATGTTCTCTTTCAATTCCAGTTCTTGATTAATTAGATTTTCTTGTCAGAAACTCATTTCTTACTAAATCTGTCTGTCCTGGCCATGAACTTGAAACATCAAGAACAATTAAATAAACATAGGATTTTATCCCTATTTACTTAGGGTAACGGATTCCATCTTGATCAACACCTATCTCCATATATAACTAGTAGGAGCCAACACATGTCCATATACACATACACAGTACTGTCGACACCATATTTTGGCCGATCCCCAAAATCAATAAAGCTTTGAAACCGGTACTAAGTCTCCTTCGGACAGCTAATCACATTTCCGATCCCTCTTTGATAGGCAGTCACAATTCCGATCTCTCCTCACAAAGAATTAAATCAAATTGTTAAGTTCTCGCATCAGTCAAAGCTTTACCAGTCTATCGCTCACCGATCTCTCAAACCCGTTGTCGAAACTCAGGACCCGTCAAGTATATTCCTAATAAACGAAATGAACTGGCACTAGATCTTTTCTTACCAGTTTTATTGCCGATCTCCTTTTTGAAAGATTAAGAGTTAAGGCTTTGGTTCGGTTTAATGAGGGTTCCGATCTTAAGTGCTCAAGTTAAATTTTCAATTTTAATCAAGTCCCATTCAGCATTTTTTCCCCACCGATCTCATGCTTATTGTGCTTTCCGATCTCTTCTACTTAGATTAATAATTGCATTTAGTTCTTGTTTCGCTATGCTCATACAATCAAATACTTAGGCAATTCAGAGATCCTCCAATCACATCCATTCATTGAACAAAAGAGACATTCCATTTCATTTCATTACAAGCTATTCAGCTGGAGGATCACCCCCAGCTTGGTTTACATTTGGCTCACTCTCTCTCTCACCCTCGGCTTCCTCCTCACTGTCCTCATCGTTGCCCTCAGGAGCCACGTCGGCCATCCAAGAGAAGTCTTCTTCTGGGTAACGCTTCTGGAGTGCGGCCAAGAGATCCTTGTGAGCATTCACATAGGCTCCGGCTATTCCCGTCACCATCTCTTCATCTCTCTCCTTTAGCTCCTTATCTTTCTCCTTAAGCTCCTCATCCTTCGCCTTGAGCTCCTCTATAAGTTGAGCGACCTGAGCGGCTTCGTTGGCATGAAGCGCCCGGACTTCCCCAAGAGCACGATCCCTTTCAGCCAAAATATTATTCTGTTCGGCCAGCCTGTCTTCATGGTACTTCGCCCGCCCCTCGACTTGAGATATATAATCTCGAGCGGATGAGAGTTGGGATCGGAGGGAAGCCAGCTCCTGATTTTTCCTCCCCATCTCCTTACCCAGACGCTGGACCTTTTCCCAAACCATGGTCTGATTCACCAGGCACTCCACGTTCAGGCTCATGGAGTGAGTCAAGATATCATCAAGGCTGTTCGAGGATAGCCTGTCCCGATCCTCCCGAAGAAAGATGGAAGACCCCAAGACTTGGGCAAAACCGGGGTTCTCCCGAACAGTCCGGTTATTCTTCAGAGACTCCATTAGCTTTTGAGCGCCACGAGAAGAGGTCTTCCCAGAAGATTGAGAAGGCCCCCTTTCCGTGCTTGGAACAACTGAAAGAGTCGGAGGCTGATCTTCCGATCTAGGAGGAGATCGGACAGCTTCAGCGGTCGGCAGATCCAAAGGTGGAGGCGGGTCTCCTTGTACTTCCCCAGGTTCATAACCAGGTGTCCGAGGCATTTCCGAACGCTTCATCTCCTTTATTTTCCGGAGGATCTCTTTGTCTTTCTTCCGCTTCCTAGAACCCTCACCACCCGCCATACCTGCACAAAGAAAAGGTCAGTGAGACCGCTAAGGTCCTGAGATCTGAGATATAGAAAATACCAATGCCGAGGTCAGAGAGCGGAAGTTCGCGATCTTGGCCGGTGATCAGCTGCATGGTCCAATGATGCAGCTCGGCAGTCACCGCATTTGGACAGGAATACTTTAGAGTGGCGGCCTGACTCTTCAGATCCATCACTATTAAACTTTCCTCCTGGTTCAGGGTAATGCGCCTCGGAAGCAAGGGCCCCTGGTACCACCAGCTACGAGGGAAGTCCTCAAAGCAGCTCGGATCTTTGCTCCTCAGAATGAAGAAACGGTTCTTCCAATTCTTAAGGGAGGAGGGCAGATCGGTGAAGAGCCCACAATGAGGCTTCGCCTGAAAGAACCAGTGCTCATCGTCCTTTCGGCGAGTTAGCCTGTGCAGTTCAGCGAACACCTTAGCCGTAGGTCTGATTCCCTTAGCTCGGCATAGGCCTCGAAAGGCTACCAAGATCCGCCACGAGTTAGGATGAATTTGAACAATGCACGCTCGGTGAAGTTTTAGGACCTCCTTATAGAAATCATCTAGAGGGAACCGAAGACCGGCCTTTAACTGTTCCTCGTACACCATAACCATGTCATTCTCTTCAAAGGAGTGATCGACACGAAGATCGCCGTGGCACTTGATTAGCTCATATGAATCAGGACAAATATTGTATTCTTGGCTAAACGATTGCAGATCGGATTCTCGAAGAATCGACGGTAGCTCGTCTATAGGGAGAGTCTCCCTCCCTGAGGGACGAACACGCCTTGATGGTATGATCCGCCCCCGAGCTGGAACGGAGGCCCTAGGAGGTTCAGGTTGCGTGCTTGGCCCGACCACCTCTTCTTCATCGGACGACCACGAGAACTGAATGGAAGGAGGGCTCGTCGCTCTCTGACCTTCGGCGCCGCTCATTTTCAAAAGAAATAAAGAACTTAAACTAAAAGAGGATCAAAGCCCTTACCGGAGTCTGATCGGCGTCGGAAGAGCTGGAAAACGAGAACTTCAAAGTTGTGAGCAAGAGATCGAAACGGAATGAGAGAACCGCCAGCCCTCACCCCTATTTATACTAGTCCGAGCATTTAATGCTCGCGAGGTTCCATGCAGTGCATCGGTTAACGGGATTCGCCAGCTGTTCTGACACGTCTCTCGAACATTCCGAGATCGGTTAATTGGAGATCGGCATAATAAGTTGAATAAAGGATCAGTTAAGAGTCGTTTTGTTAGGGATTAAATCGGACAAATATATCAGAGATCGGAAAATAATCAATAAGATAATGATTGGAGAAACAAGACTTTTATTTCCAAAAAGATCGGATTACATCATTAGGGCGATCTCTAGGGATCGGATTACAATAAAGGTCTAACTACACTTGGGCGATCTCTAGAGATCTGATTACATTGACAAATTACATCATTTCGGGCGATCTCTAAGGATCGGAACGCACTGGAGATCTGACTATATCAAAAGGCTGATCTAAAGATCAGTTTATAACTGATCCCAAGGATATTGCCGACCGGATGCTTCATCCGCTGTCGAAACACCCAATGTGGATCAGAATCGCTGTCGGAACACCCAATGTGATGAGAAGCCGAATGAACTCAGTTGAGCATCTCGAGATCGGTACAACCGAGGTCCGCAATACAGATCGGTCAAATCCAGTTCTCTCACCATCGTCAGTTAAGGTCGTTCGATCACCGGGGTCGTAAATTTTCAGTCGGTGAGTAAAGGAATCCATCGGAAAAAGATCAAAAACCACGATCATGGCCGGAGCAACCGCCGGAGCAGCTAGAACTAGAGAAGTAAGAAGGAAGAGAGGGAAATCAGATGAAGGAAATGTCTCTATCAACAGGGGTATATATAGGGGAAAATGAGCATTTATTCTTTGCGAAGCGAAACGGCTTAACGCGTGACTCGAGGGGCAATTAATGCTTTGACCAGACCGGACCTAAGGAAGGGAAAGATCAGAATAATAGATCGGAAGATGGGAGACCAACATGAAAGATCAGAAAAGGGCATGTGAAAGAGATCAGAAAGAGGAGGGATCGGAAGGCAAAAAGAATAAGACAAATCCCAATAACTGTCGTCAGAATCAGAGCCGAGTTAGTTAAAGCGTTGCAGACGAGATCTCCACCGCACGCCTAAGAATCGCCTTAATCTCGACAGTGCCAGGGTATGTCATGACAGTCCTGTACATCTCAATCTCCACCATTGATCCCACTTGTAAGGACAAACCTGGAGCCCTTGGATCAAGAGAGAAGACGACAATACCAGCGTCTTTCACTCTCAGCCCTTAGATCGTTCCGGACAACAAGATTTGGGACCGTCAGATTGAAAGAAGAAAAGGACAAATGTTCTGAAGAGGATCTCAGCCATTCATTTTGATTCCCTTTAATTCCTGGACATCCGATCATGTCCTTCGAAATCTTGACCCTCCATCTCCCTCAAAATAAATCCTGACCCTTCACGGGGAGCGCCCGATTCCTATAAATACCTGCATGAAAAAACTGTTCAAGAGGACGGACGAGCAAAAAGAGAGGCTGTTATTATAGCGGTAGAACTCTGAAAATTTCATTTCAGTTTGTTATTCCGCTACTTTAAAGTTTTGATTGAAAAGACTTTTGAAACTAGTTTTCTAAGGTGTTTTCTTGAAAAGGATTCTGAATACTGGAACTCTACATTTCCAGTTTGTTCATTATCTGGCTACACCCTCACTTTCAGCCCTTTATCATCTCTGTTTTCCATTCCCACTGTCTAAGCTAAACTTCATTCCACTCGGCTTTTATCTTAATCCGATCATATTTTAGCTAAGCTCCTTTTACTTCCCGACTAACATCAGCTCTCAGGCTAATCAGTCCACTGTCTTATCTCTGTTTGCCACCCTGTAGATATTTCAGTAGATTTGGCTCCTCACAGGTAAGAGCTCATATTGCTGTTTTACTAAGTGTTTACATTTACTTTCCGCATTTTCTTTGTTCTTCTTACATTTGTGACTTTCTTCAAGATTACTTTTGCACAAACGATCCCCAAAGAATGTTACTGTAAGAGCTCATACCACTGTTTTATCGAGTGTCTGCATTTACTTTCCGCATTTTCCTGTGTTCTTCTTACATCTGTGACTTTCTTCAAGATTATTTTTGCACACACGATCCCCAAAGAATGACCCTCCCAAATCATCTCTTTAGTGATCAGTCCATTTTTATTAATCTTCGTTATTTTTGAAAGCAAGTTTTCTAACTCCTAGTAGTATGTAAATGGTTGGGTAAACGTAGGTAACTGCAACTTAGGGGTCTCTTTTAAAAAAGAGAACCCGAATAACACGTCAGGAAAATAGCCAAACTGTTAGCCTGATGTAAATGGCAATTCAGTAAGATGTCATAAAGTGGAATAAAACCAAAGTAAACGAAACAGAATAGATCGGTCCTTAATAGATATTGGTAAAAATGAATACAGGGAAGGTTGGCGAATCATATGTAGTTTTCCCCATCTAGCCAAAAGGTATCGAGAAGCCTTATCCCCAGCATCTTAGAATGCCAGAAGCCTTAGCTTTAGGCTCTTATGTCATGTAGCTGAAATCAAAATCCGGGAGATCGAAAAAGTCCCTTTTCAGGCTCCTGTTAATCTAAAAAGAGATCGGAGGAGAGTTCTTATCCGGTCTCAATTCAAAATTTTAACAAATATTTAAAAGAGATCGGAGGAGGGTTCTTATCCGGTCTCAACTCAAAATTTTAACAAATATTTAAAAGAGATCGGAGGAGAGTCCTTATCCGGTCTCAACTCAAAATTTTAATAGATATTTAAAAGAGATCGGAGGAGAGTTCTTATCCGGTCTCAACTCAAAACATTAATAAATATTTAAAAGAGATCGGAGGAGAGTTCTAATCCGGTCTCAACTCGAAATTTTATTAACTATTAAATAGGGATCGGAGGAGAGTTCTTATCCGGTCTCCATTCAAAATTTTAATAAGTAACTTAGAAGAGATCGGAGGAGAGTTCTTATCCCATCTCAACTCAAAATTTTAACAAATACTTTAAGGAGATCGGAGGAGAGTTCTTATCCGATTCTCACACCCATTCACTAAGGTTGTCTCATTTACTTATGTATCTGGGTGATCCAAATTCAGTGAAAAATCAAATGTTCCTTTTACCAAAAGGATTAACATTGCCGTTCCAAACCCTCCTAACTAATTTATAAAAGGACGCAGAATTAAATCTACTTACCCTTATTAAGGGACAAGGTGGGGTGCCTAACACCTTCCTCACCCGTTTACGGACCCCGGACCTAGAATCTCTGCTTTGAAGTGGTTTCATTTTTAATTTATTTTCCCAAATGGTTTTCTTTAGTTTCCCTCAAAACTAAGGTGGCGACTCCTCACTCTTTTCCACTTCGGTGAGTGATCGTCCAGGCGACCGCAAAATCCCTTGCGACAAGTACAAGTATGAGAGCAGTATCAAACTCAAATCACCTATATACAAGATAACTGTGTTATCTCAGGTCTAAAGATTATATGCACTGATGTGATATATGACAATGCATTGACAAGAGTAAACTCCATGTGCTTATCATAAGCGTCACTGGTTCGGCCTACTTATCATGTATAAGTGTCTATCATGTTTGTTATGTGGCATAAGACTCACCATTCCATCTTATTTATATCTCATATAAATACCTTGGGAACAAACATGATTATAATCTTTCTGGATAAGTCATGTCCTTTGTGAAGTATCCTCGATTGTGAACTAATTTATGATACTTTGTACTAGAAATACTGTCACTCATATTTTTAACAACTTAAGAATAGAATTTCTAATAAAATATCAATGGACCTTTTCTATTACACATAAATATATTATGTAAACGGAAAAGTGAAATTGCCTCTTTTATTAATAAAATATGTACAAGATACATACAAAATAATATGCTCTAGGGCATACTACTAACAATATATTGTTGTCG
This sequence comes from Hevea brasiliensis, assembly GCF_030052815.1. Classification (NCBI taxonomy): domain Eukaryota; kingdom Viridiplantae; phylum Streptophyta; class Magnoliopsida; order Malpighiales; family Euphorbiaceae; genus Hevea; species Hevea brasiliensis. The sequence goes on along the minus strand of NC_079495.1, from coordinate 94,972,588 downwards.
TATTATGGGCCTAAGGCCATTGGATTAGGAAGTGTGTATGAGTTGTTTTGTAAGTTGGGTAAATCCTATATACAGGAGAAACTCTGTTGCATTTCCGACATACATTTAGGGTGTTTTTAATTCTTTAAGTCCTTATTTTGTTTTAATATTGATAAATTCATGAATATAATTATTTAGGTGATCCGAGTCAACCCTCCTCTTCTTCCTAGCCGCCTCAGTAATCTTCGATTAATCTGTGAGTTGATATTGACTTTATTTGTAATTTCAATATTATTAATTTATATTCTAGGTATGCTTATGCATTCACTTATAAATATGTATATAAATAGTTAAATGCTAGGCACACTCTATTGTTGCATATTTTATTGAACTTGTTTGCAGATATCACCTTAAGGTAATATAGAGTTGTGTGCGAGTGTTGGTGTGTGTATAGTATGGATGTGGACTTGGGTGGGACGGATAGTCATGGCTGAAGCTTGACTCGCTGGGACCTGATCCTTATAAATGGATAAGTTGAGATGAGTATGGCTTTAAGTTGATCTCGCTGACCCCTGCACTTGGATTATTAAGCGAAAGTCCAGCTTGAGTTGACCTCGTTGGTTGGTATTAGAATTAAGAGAGCTGCACAAGGGATCAGCTCCCATACTGACGTGACACACGGGTGTGTGCATGCTCTAAATTATCTTTTATGTGAATATTACTTGAATTGTTCGATACTAAGTGATTATGCTGCATTTCATACATATGATTATGCTGCATTTCATACATATGAATGCATTAGGTTTAAATAGTTATAGAAATTATATTAAAAATCAATATTTTACTCTATGAGTCGAACGCTCACCCTTGTTGAAGTATTTTTTCTTAGGTAACTGGTGGACTTATTGAAAATAACCTGCTTTCTTTTCTCGCAAGATTAACCAAAAAAGTTTAGTTTCACTTTTATTATCTTTTATTCAATTTTAGAACTCTGCATGTATCAATAGTGTATTATTTTTATATGGGATTGTAATAACTAAATTTTTGGAGTTGTAAACTTATTTATGTGAGAACGTTTGGATGCATGAGATACTTACTACTGTTGAAGGAGGGAGCTAAGCTCCCAATTGTTGATTCATTTATATTGAGCATTATGAGGGTGAGCTAAGCTCCCTATATTATTGCTTTTATTTGTTTATAGATCGGGTCGGTAATGCTCCCCGTTGGATAGTTCAATTTATGGTCAGACTCTCTCCATTTGTTTTCTTGAAATTGGACTACATTTATGGGTTTTATGTTTGGGCTAAAAATAATTAGGCTTACTATGGGCTTCAGAGGCCTTATACTAATCCAAGTCCTAGTATCGGTTCAGTCCAGAAATCAGGTTGTGACAATATATTTGATTATTAAATTTTATATATTAATCAAAATATTGAAAATATTAATAAATTCATTTAATAGTATAATTTAATGATTTATAGAGGTACAAAACTATGAGTTCGAATTATAAACAAAATCTAATTCAAATATTTTAAATAAAGATGTTACATTTTTTTTAATTTTTATTTATAAATTTAAGTTTTTAGATTAAGGGGATTTTTTTTTCTTTGTTATAAGTTTTCTTTGTGCAATGTACTATTTAAAATGATAACTAAATCAAGCCTATAAATAGAGTCTAATTTCCATGATTTAGAAAGTGTTTGGCTTAACTTATAAAAATTAGCTTATAAGCACTTGTGCTTATAAGCTAATTTGAGCTTGTAAATATTTAAAATTTTAAACAATTACATTTAGTTAAAATGTTTATAAGTGACTGATAAATAGTTGATATAATGATAAAAAAATAGCTTATAGACACATTAAATGACGATAATATGGTAAAATACTTAGTCAAACTAGCTTATAAGTACATAACTTATAAGCATTAAAATAAAAAACTGATCACCCTCAACTTATATTTTTAATTTATAAGCTCAACTTATAAGTTCTAAAATTATTATAAACAAATAGATCAACTTATTTTTAGAGCTTATAAGCTAGTTTGACCAGCTTATAAGCTAAGACAAATACTCTCTTCTTAGAATCCCTCCTTAAATCATGTTAGCACCCCTTTCCCTTAAACTTAAGGTTGTATAATGGACGCTAAGTTAAGTTTGCAAATTAAGTTCTGTAAGCAGCCAAGAGGATTAGTTTTGGCAAAAATATCTACTGTTTGATCGATTAGTAGAGGAAGCTGGTATTAGGTTAGTAAGACCTTGAGATGATGGTGCATAAAATGATAATCAAGCTTAATATACTTAGTATGCTAGTTCATCCACAATGAAATATAGTCTTAATGGAATGAGTGATTTCCATATTTGAGGTAACCATTTAAGCCATAATAACTCTAATATAGTGTGAATCAAAGCATAGTATTCAGTTTCTGTGTTTGAGTGAACAATAACAGTTGTTAAACTAATAAATATGGGGAGTATCTAAAAGAACCCAATCCGTACATCAATAGGTCACTAGCTAATCAACATTAAAATAACCAACAAGGATGAGAGAGCAACTAAAAGAAAAGTGCAAATTATATAGTAATATACCTTTCACATGCCAAAAAAAAAAAAAAATACAAATAATAGTTACAACATGAGGTTTGAGGAGCAGTCACAAACTAATCAAGTGAATACGACATGCTACATTAAGAGTAGTCACAAAATAACTAACCAATTGAATATGATATGCCATATTAGGATAGGTCACTATAAGTTGCATTGGGCTTCCAACTAATTAGCAATAAAATCAAAAGACATGCCATCAATGGCAGTGAATTTGATGTTGGGCTCTAAAATAATAGAGACAATCTTACTCTATTGATGAGAATGCAAATTAAGTGTTAACTATGATAGTGTTTTAGATAAAAAATACCCTTAGTATTATCTCTTATAATGATCATGTCATCAATGTGAAGTAATAAAAGAACAATACCATGATTTGTGCATAGGATAAAGAGAGTAGTGCCATAAGGACTGGAGATATGAATTGGGCAATTGTAGTACTAAATTTTAGAAATCAAGCATGACCTGCTTATTTTAGTCAATATAAAATATGCCTAAGTTAACATGATTGATAATATCAAAAGTAACATTTAGATCTAAAAGGTCAGCGACAAACACAACATTTAGACCTAGGAGTATTTCAGTGTGCTTCATTCACAATTTAAGTCTTTTAAAAAGAAATTAATATCTCATATTTTTTAAATTCTTTTTAAGGAATTTTAGAAAGACAAATTGTAACTTTTGCTAATACCAAAGTCGTAGTTCTTTTCATGGTTCTCCATTCATCTTTAACATCAAAAGCCTTACCACATTTTTATGCACGTAAAAAGCTTTATTCCATAAATCAATAAAGCCAATTTCTTCCTAATTATGGCAAACCAAACCTTCCGCTGCCACCACCAAAGATCACCTTTACACTAGAATCAAAACTACAACCATAGTAGCAACTACCCTATCATGCCAAAGCCACCCAAAGCTAATCGACTTCCTTCCCCCATGTAATGACCCAAGCTAGGGGCCATTACCGGTGCTAGGGATTGGGTCAGCTTAAGGTTGTTGAAACCCATAGCAAGCCTAAAACCTATGAACATACCTTTAACATCTATATTATCAATACTCAAACATATAACAAACCATTCATTTTAGTATTTTCATCCAGACATAAACATCTTTAACATAAAAGTGGTTCATGATTTGAATCGGTTCATAAATTGAACGTTAACATACATTAGCACTAAAGCGTAATGTTTTAACGTAAACACTCCAAAAGAGTTAACATAATCATAAACATTAGTATCATGCTTAAAATATTACAAAATTCCAATTTTCTATCATTATCAACACAGTATTATCCATTCACATTATATATGTCCATCTACCCGTACATCATACATAAAGAAAAGTGATAAAACTATCTATGATGACCTCTCCTCAAGGATCTCTTCTAATCTTGCAAACCTACATCTAGGGGTTATGGGAAAGGGGTAAGCTTAAATGAGCTCAGTGAGTAAACTAACCAACAATAATTATATCATTCATTTCATACACATGCAATGCATCATCCAAATGGGTTTTAACTAGGGGAGAGCAGTTTTCGGTTTAAACCGAAAAATCGAACCGAACCGATTCAATTCAGTTCAATCGATTTGGTTTTAAAATTTAATCGATTTGGTTTGGTTTATAATTTTGATAATTTCGGTTAATCGGTTCGGTTCGGTTATTTTCAAAAAAAATAAAAAAATCGAACCAAACCGAAATGATTAATATATATAGGAAATCAAAGAAAATCGAACCAAATTGAATCGAACCGAATCGAACCGAATCAAAATCAAAGAAAACCGAACCTAACCTTAAGATTTTTGAGTTTTGATTTCTAATTTTTTTTGTTTTTATGTTTTTATTATTTAGATTTAATGTTAAAAATATGAAATTTTATAAATTTCGATTTGATCAGTTTAAAACCGAACCGAACCGATATTTATCGATTTGATTCGGTTCGATTTTCTCTTATTAATCGGTTTGGTTCGATTTTTAAAGCTTTTGATTTTTTATTTTCAATTTTATCGGTTCGGTTCGGTTCGGAACCGAAACGACCGTTTGCACACCCCTAGTTTTTACATCACAAACATTTCAAGTAAGATGGACTTATTACTAGTAACTCCCCAAATCCAATCTGCCTGACTCGTACAGAGGCTCTTTAGGATTTTTGCTTAAACATTACATGTGTCATGCATTCGAGGCAACTTAGAGATCTCCCCTGATGGGGCATACATAACATACATAACATAACTTAGTCATAAACACAAGGGGAGTCAGTGGGTCATCCATCATCCATCATCCATCAATGCACCAACAATAATTATGCAATTATGTAATATCTTTGTATTTTAGATACATATATCCTAAATAAATATGATGTGATGCATGAAGATGATCATAAAATAGCTTTAAATAGTTTCTATTTCATTAAGATTGGAGTTACTAAACTCTTATAACCTATCAATCACCTAACTCGAACGATAGCTATCCTCGGATCCTTAACCTTCCAAGTCCCTCAAGCCCAATCCTATAAAATCGAACCCTAGAGAGTCATACAAGACTCTAAAACTTTATACACATAATAAACATTTTATTCTAGGCCCTTAAGAACCATGAAATTGGGTTTTTGGAACCTTAGAATCTAAGGAGAGATAAAATATGCATAACTAAGTTTGGCTATCGGAGTCTTGTGCTTTGGTTGTCAAACCTGAAAATTTTCCAAATTTTCTTAGACACTGTATGCTTCAACCGCAGAACTTTTGGTTTTCGACAACCAAACTTGGGAATTTCTAAAATTTCCAAGTCGAAAGCCTGCAGAATCCTTCTTCCATCAACACCTAAACTCACTCCAAAGTTTCAAAACTCAAACCAAACACATATACACATCTTTAGGGCCTAAAACAACTTAAAAGCATACTTAATACCACATACATTAACCAAAAACTCAAATCCTAGGTTTTCCCCAAACCTAACATAACATATTTAATGATTTCTTCAAATTCATCAAGGGGAACTAGCCATTTGAGGTCCTTAACACTTAATCATAACTAACCTAACAATAAAACATGCAATTTCAACATAAATCACCAAACCCTAATCCTAACATCCATAAACTTCCTAAAACTCATCTTAAAAATAACTTTTCATGAAATTGAAATTATAAAAACCTAATCCCTCATTAAATTTCTTAGATCTACCTAATAGATTAAGAAAAAAAAAATGTTACCTCTTTTTCTTGGAGCTTGGAGGTAAGAGAAACGAAGCCTTAAAGCTTAAATCTACTCTCCCAAACTTCTAAATAGAAAAATCCAACTCTAGATCTTGAAAAACCTAAGGAAATCTCTTCAAAGAGCTCCTTGCATGCTTTAAAAGTTGAAAGAGAGAGAAGAAGAGAAAAACCTAAGTGTTTTGGGCAGAAACATGAGCTTTTTTCCCTTTTGTACCCTTAATAGTCGAGGGACTTTTGGCTGCCGAAAGCACTGCTGGAGTCCGGTCTATCTAAATGGGCATTTAAACCATAAAAAGGACTTCGGCTGCCGAAGTTCCTTTTGCCCAAAATAAACACTTAAAAATTTTTAGGGATAAAAACCTTTAAAACATTTTCATTTTTAAATACATTTTGAACATCTCAAACACACATATACACATACATAAACATAATTTCATATCTTACCACTACTCTATTGTCAGTGAAGTTTTAATCTTTTTCTTTTTATCAGAATATTTCATCTAGAACAAATATTTTAACCTCATAACCATCTATTTCAAGAACATTACACCAAGTTGGGATGTAAAGGCACATTGGAACATCATCCCCAAATTTGACACCATCTTAAACATCCATACCCCAAATAAACTCAACCAAATCGGTCATTGCTATGGTTTCATTAGGACTCCATCCTTATCTTAGGGAAGAAGTCTAATCAGCACCATAAATAATCTCTAGATTAGCATGTTCAAGTTAAGGGCTTTTCCCACCTAAAATGTAAGAGGTCAATTTGTAACTTTCAGAAATGTAAGGTTGAAAGAGAAAATGCATCAAAACAACCACAACATGATTAGAAATAGACTTTCATTTGCTTTTGAGGCAAATTTCCATAAAGATATTTATAAAACTCAAAACAAACTACATTGAAGCAAACCTTAGGTTGTGGTCAAAATGCAAAGGAACCCATCCGAATTTTTAGCTTATGCTAAAGGCAACTAAGACCACCCATACAATACATGAATGGTGGAAGATATAAAATTCCAAATAAGATGCTTGAGAAGAATATGAATTGGCCTTCCCATTCTGTTATTTCCACCTTGTAAAATGTCTATTTAGTAACCAATTTACATGATTACATAATGGCATAAGTTGTCATTTATATTAAAATGATCCCAATGGGTGGAGATAAGGTTTTACTCACTTTCAAGACTAAAGAGCTTATCATTATATTAGAAAATCAACCTTGGCTAATCTAGGGGGTATATGATATTAAACATTGGGATCCTCAGTTCACCCCCTCAATTTGGCTAACTTGGTTGAGATTACAAGGGCTTGTTCAATAAATACACATTTGTGGATGGACCTACACACACTAGAGCTATATTAGACATAGAAAGAATTCTCATGAGTAATCAGTAGGGACACATTAATAAAACTTTAGCAAAATGATATAAACAATATCTGGTACCATATCAACACATTTGAAGAGCCATGTCCTGAACTCTTCAAGTTTCCCACGAAACCAAAGCAAGTCACATGCTCCTTTTCACATGGAGATGAAGGTGATGGTGATGACATCTCTTCTTCACATGGAGACAAGGATGATGGTAATGAAATGGATCACTTCTCTGCAAATGGTGATTTGGAGGATGCCAAAGAGGACAATAGCAAGAAGATTGACAAATCATCAAAGGGTGACATGGACACATCAAGAGCCAACACATACATAGGGGACATTATGGAAGATAGTAGTAGAACAATTAGGAATTAATCTTAGGGAGACATTAATATCAATTTAGGGAAACATATAACTAACACATAAGGAGAACCATAGGCTGTCACTTGATAATCATTTCCTTCCCCCTCAAATTAACTCTTGATAAGAGTTACCAAACAATACACACATAAAACACTAGCCAAAGCAATGAGATCTTTGCGATTGACATGCAACGCTATCAACCACACCTTGAAAACCCACCTCCTTAGACATCGGTGTAATCTCTAGCTATAAACACCAATATAAAATAGTTTCATTTGCAAAATCAAAAGACTTTTTGCCTAGCCTAAGAGACTCACTAGCTTTCGAATTTGACATATTGCATAAAGAACCAATCACAAGCCAACCTCATTCTATCAATATTATGGAATTTAAGCATAAAGCCAACCCATCATCACAAAAAGAAGATAATTTCTTGGGAGAATATATGAGAAACTCTACTAGGGACTTCTCTTTCATGTCCACTTTCTAGGCCAACATAGGAGAACTTGGTGATAGGTCAAGCCCAAGTTTTGTAACTGATATGCCTTTCTTACATTACAAAAAGAACATAGTATTGAACACTTTAGTTCCTTCCAACATAGAACCAAGGCCTTGGGCTACCATAAATGTAACACCCCTCACCCGACTACAGTGTAGCCGAGCAAGGCGTGCTACATTCGGTGCCGGAGCACCCTATCTTATCTTACTTTATTATTTTAGTAATTTTGAATTCGTTTAATTTAATATCGATTATTTCTCTATGGAGAAACCAGCGGAGTTTCCCCTATTTTATTATCAGTTGACGTATTTCACTATTCACCTGCTTGAAATTTTCAATAATATTTTACAATAAAAATCTCATCAATTATTTTCATAACCATCTCATAATTCACATCTCATTCATATATCTCAATTTCATATTCATTTCCATGCATTTCCATTCATGCACAATTTATATATATAAATTCTCAAGTTTCATTAATTTACATGATTTACAGACTGATTACATAAACTCATAACTTACATGATCTACAAATTAATTATAGTTCCATAATCTATATTTCAACATACAATTCATAGTTTACATTACAAATAATAACTAATTATAATGTACAAAATACATAATATGATCTATATGGACCCTATCTACATGCATTGCTGAGGAGGTGACAACCTTGAACACTCGGCAGATCAGAACTCCAAAATCTCTGTTTGGTATTCGCTGAGCTTTAACTTCAGTACCTGCGCGAGGAAACAAATCCATCGCGCTAAGCATTGCTGCTTAGTGGTGCAATAATATAGCAAGAAAATAATATACAAACAAAGGTAGAAATAAACCATAGTTCGAATAATTTAGATTTATAATTAATTTAGTTTCTAATATTAACTGTCCTCTATACTGCCATGTTCTTCTTTGGAGGTGCTCAGTTCAGAAATTTGCATTAATAATGTACCAGATACGAATAATCCAAAATTTAAACTTATACTTATATTCTTATATAAGTCACATTTGTAATGTTATTTAAGTTATAATTCTTTTACTAGTCTTTTTATCACTTCCTTGATACTTTCTAAGTTGTTTACAATCATTTCGTAATATTAAATTTTTTTTTTAACGGATTTAATTTACTTCAGACCATTCTAAGAAATAAATTTTTGGAGCTAATCTAATTTATTTCAAAACTTCTTACTCATTTATTTGCTTTCTAGCATTTTTAATTGCTAATATTCGTAACTTATTTTAATAAATTAGACTGCCCAAGTAACCTATGACAGGCTGACTAAACTGGATAATGGGTCGTTGGCACTGGACACCGCGGTGCCTCGGGCCGTCATACCATGGGACGCAGAACGTCAACCACGTATGCAGTCAGTATGGCTAAAAAGCCATGATAACACATAATCGGGCATTAAGCCATGAGTGCGGGCATAAAGCCATGAATGCGGGTATAAAGCCATGAATACGAGCATAAAGCCATGAATACAGGCATAAAGCCTTTCGCAGTACTGCTAAAACAATACCCTATTGGCATGCCAAACTATCCAATCTGACACACATGTCTAGGCAATACAAGGGCACATAATATCATTAAATATTAATATATTGTGTTTTATGACTTCATTATTTCATAATAATTTTCAATTATAATGTATACATTCATTTGATCATATATATGATCACAATTCACATCAATTATCCTTTTATATCATTGTACTCAAAGTACTTTTCCTTTCTACAATAATGAGAACTAATGTCTCATTCATACATTAATATGGTTCATTTATTCATTCATTATGTTATTCATATTGATCACAATTCAAAACAATGGTTCACATGTACCATTGTATTCAAAACATTTTTCCTTTCTCATTTATACATTTTATGAATTCTATTTGTGATGGGCATATAAGCCCTAACTACCTATTCACATCAATTAGGTGACTTACTTTTCATGTTTCAAGCAATCCATGAACATTTCATGGATTTCAAATTTATGGCCTTAATTTCCCTTTAACAATATAGTTCTTACACTTTGTGTCTTTATATTACTATTCACATTACTATTCACTCAAATCGTTGACTTTTTAATACATAATGAATTTATTGAACCTAAGTTCACCAAGATACCACATTTTGCATTTTATTTTTGTTGGTATTGATTTCCAATACCATTTCAAAGCTTATCTTATGTTATTCAAAATTTTCAGATTTCATACCCTAGGTTTACTGTTCCATTGGTCATTTGTACAGTAGGAATTTGACAAAATTGTCTTCATGAAAGTTGTTCCTTATTGTGTCTAGTTACATTTCTTTTTTTGAATCACTCCATTTGGAGTTTTGTAGCTCAAGTTATGGTCATTTTACCATAACTGGCCGGATTGACCTGTACCCAGAATTTCTGGGCAATTTGGTTCTGCCAGATTTGGTGACCTAAGTTTGGTTGGCAATTTGACTAGGTTATGGTCAGAATTTGGATTTGTGTTCTTCATGAAAGTTGTAGGGCTATGTCTCATCTTTCTGCTGGTAAAATTTCAGATCAATTGAACTTGCCTACACTGAGTTATGACCATTTGAACAAATACTGTTTATTTGGTCATTTTCCAGGGACAGCCTGTTGGTCACCCAGATTAGGGTAATTTTTAGGTCAACTTGGTTTGGTTTTCTGGGTAGGGTTTCTTCACCAAAGTTGTGCCATTATGTGTCTAGTTTCATGTCCAATTAGCTTTGCACCAATTGAACCTATACAACTCCATTTATGGCTGCCCAAACCTGCTGGACTCACAACCAATCCTACAGGTCACCAAGGGCAGCATACCTACACTCAACTCCATTATCCTTACTCACTTCAATTCCTCCTCACACACATTCAAATGGTCACTAATTGACCATTACAAGGTTAATATACCATTTCATAAGCAAAACTCTAATTTTTTCACAAACCCTAATTCCCAAGTGTCCATTTCATGCTTTTCATGTCATCTAACACATCCAACACACATAGTTCAACATCTAACTCAAGTTATCTCATCACAAACCACTTCTAAACAATTCAAGTCATACAAATCAACAAATCTCATCCTTCTCCCATGGCTGCAAATTTTCATACACACTTCAATATAATTGTTTTGTTCAATTTTACAACAAATTCTCATTTAACTTGTCTTCCTAACAAAGATTAAAAGATATGGAAGTGAGTATAGGCACTAACCTTGATTTAGCTAATTTCCAAAGCTTGAGAACTCTTCTTTTTTTCTTTCTTTTTGCTGCCCAAGACTTGCTCTAGGTGTAAGGGTAAATATTTGTGAAGGGAAGCTAGGGTTTTGGGGTGATTTGGGTGGGTTAGCTCAAGCTTGATCAAGCTTCCATGGAGTTTTCTTTCCTCTCTCTCTCTCTCTCTCTATATATGTTTTTGGCTGCCCAAAGGTTGAAGATGCAGATTATTTGTCAATTTTTGGTCTTCCTTATCCCTTTTAATGAGTTTAATAAATTGTGATTGGTGGAGGAAATTTAAATGACATCATATGATGTCATAATTAGCATTTTCTTTCATTTTCTTTTCTTCTCTTCTCTACTCATTTCCAATTTAATTTTTAGCAATATTTATTCACATTTTATGTCATAATAATTATTTACTTAACTGGACAAGTCGGCCAAAAATCATCTCTGAAGATGAAATGACCAAAATGCCCTCCGTTTGGCTTAACAGACTAAAATTGTCTGTACCGATTGAAAAATTTTTCTAAACCTTTTCTTGGCATTCTAATGCCATAGAAACCTCAATGACTCTTCTCTGGAGTCCCAAAAATTATTTTATGAATTTTCTCCCGGGTTTAGGGCTCCTAGCTGCGAAGACCGCAACTTCTCACTGGGTTACCCATCGTTAGGGCACCGGCTCATTTAACTTGGTTGTATTTTATTTCTAAAATTTTTCCTAAATTTTTCTTATTAATATTTAAGTTAATTATAGTTCCTCACTTTAGTTTAAATATTTTTCCAGGCGTTCTAGCTGTCCAGACCGACACCGGTCACCGGAACAGTAGAATGTGCGGAATTGCTACAGTGAGGGTGTTACAAAAAAGCCTAATAACCTTTCTCTTACTTTGGTTCCTTTTGTTGATCGAAGCCCAACCCACTTTATTTCACCTAGTTCTATCTAAAAAAATGTCAAGATCTCTATATTGTTAAAGTAATGAAAAAATTCAAGTTCCTTTCAAACCTCTTAGATGTTTCCCCCAAGCTTTGTAATGGTGGTAAGAGGAAGAAATCCATGTCCAAGAATATTATTAAGTTAATTGATAATGAAATTTTCAGAGTGAATGCCCTTATTCAGAAAGAATCTAGTGAAAGTGAAATTAACCTAGTCAATTTTTGTCATTTGAGTCCCCACAAGGAAGCAGTACCCATATTGCAACTTGGCAAGGATCTCGGGTTAATCTTCAACGGTGAAGAAGGGGCCATTATTGAAAATTTATCCAAGCAAATATTAGAGGACATCCGTCTATTCAACAACTTTAGTTGACCATGTGGTGAGGAGGGGTTTAGCTTTGGAGCAGAAGTTTTTATTGGGGCAAAATCTTTATAAGGGTTTTTAGAGTAATTGCAAGGATCTAGTAATTTTTGTTATAAGCAGAGATCTATTAAATAATAATGCATCAAGACAATAACAAAATTATAGCAAATGATGAGAGATACAAGAATAAAAATTCACTAAAAATACATAATGAATAGGTACCAAAACACAGAAGTAAAAGATACTTTAGTGCCAAAAAAGCAATCCAGCTACTAATCCAACAAGAGCTGCAAATTGTACAATAAATACATGAAGAATAAGTGCAAGAGAGATGCTAGAGCTAAAAACTAAACCAACTACAAAACCAGTAAGAGTTGCAAATTTTGTAGCAAATTTTTTTGCAATTTTATAGTAAAATGAGTTGAAGATAAACACAATTTTACACCTTTTATATAGATTGATTGATGAGCTTGTTATAAAATTCAATCCCTTATTTACTTCAACTCAAACTCTTCCACTAGGTATTATTCTAAACACCAATAATAGACCCATGAACTACATTGAACTAGCTCCAAAACCAATCTAACAATTAAAAGGCAAAAACTATGTTGGAGCAAACAAAATGGCTAGATCTAATAAGAAAAGAGCCTGAAAGATTCAACAATAGCAGAACTGCAATAAAAATTGGTCCCAAATCATCTTTGATAGCAATTAAACTCAATATTTCTGTGTATATTTAATTAAATTAAAAGAAAAATGTACATTAGTATATATACAGCAAAGAGAAGTCTATCCTAGGTAACTTACTAACAAATCAATACAAACTAATACTGATTAAAACAAATAAAAATCTAATCCCTAAAAATTAGAAATTACATAGTTGTACACATAGATCCCTAAAAATTAAGGATTACATTAGCTGTACGCATAGTTGTATAGTATTTTCCCACACTCCCCCTCAAGTGGGTGAATGGATATCATCCATTCTAAGCTTGCTGGTTAACCTTTGAAACCCAGCATTAGACAGCCCTTTAGTGAGCACATCTGCAAGTTGATCATTAGTAGGAATGAAAGGAGTACAATTAAGCCATTGTCCAGCTTCTCTTTGATAAAATGCCTATCTACCTCAATGTGTTTTGTATGGTCATGTTGCATGTGATTATGTGCAATATTGATGGCTGATTTATTGTCACAATAAAGCTTTATTGGACCTTCCCACCTAACCTCTAGGTCTTCTAAGATTATCTTTATCCATAATAATTCACAGATCCCAAGTGCCATTGCTTTGAATTCGGCTTCTACACTGGACCTAGCAACCACATGCTGCTTTTTACTTTTCTAAGTTACAAGATTACCCCCTAAAAAGGTGCAATAATTTGATGTAGATCTTTTATCAACTATGGATCCTACATAATCTGCATCTGTATAGGCTTCAAGAGTCACTCCTCCTTTCTTGAACAAAATTCCTCTTCCTGGTGTACCTTTCAAATACTGCAGCATTTTGTACACTGATTTGAGATGTGATTCTTTAGGGTTGTACATGAATTGACCAATAATACTAACATCGTAAGTTATATCAGTCTTGGTATTAGATAAATAAATTAATTAGCTTCCCCACAAGTCTCTGATAAGAACCTTTATCCACTGTTATATCTTCTGGAACATCACAAAGTTTATGGTTTAACTCTATTGGTGTCTTTACAGGTTTACACCCATCTTACTTGTTTCAACCAATAAGTCCACAAGTCTCTGATAAGAACCTTTATCCACTGTTATATCTTCTGGAACATCACAAAGTTTATGGTTTAACTCTATTGGTGTCTTTACAGGTTTACACCCATCTTACTTGTTTCAACCAATAAGTCTAACACATACTTCTATTGTGATATAAAATCCATTACCGAGAATGAGCTACTTCAATACCAAGAAAATACTTTAGTTTACCTAGCTATTTAATTTCGAACTCCTTCACTAACGATCTCTTTAAGTCTTTTATTCCCTCTGAGTCAGCACCTGCTACTATAATGTCATCCATATTGATAAGTGCATAATTTATTAATTTTACTCCCATCACATTTAGTGTTTCTAGTGTGTTTTTATGCATAATTCAGTTGATTAAAGTATATTTATCATTTAGGTATATTTTTAGATAATTGTTGGAATAATTGTGTTAAATGGAGAAATTTTCAGCATTTGACCTTTGTTGTATTTTTCAAGTGTTTCTAAAGTTGTGGGCCTCCAAATTGAGTGTTGTTTAATCCATTGAAAAGCTAAGATAGAGCACTACAAATGATAAAGAGGGACCAAAGCCCAAATCAGTCTCCAAGGTTGACAAAATGAGCTATGGATCTATTGCAAAAGCTCATACTTGATGTGTCACGACCAGTTTCAGTATTTATTTTGTATCTGGAGTTCTAGACGTCCAAATGAAGCAAGCCTAAGCCCAATTGAACCTTAAGAGCCACCTCTACAACTTCTAAGAAGGGTTGGAAGCAAGATGAGGCCGTTTTAATTATCAAAAATGGCAATGAAGTCGTCATTATGGGCTAGACACTTTGTCAGAAACAGTCTCGATTTTTTGCCCATAACTTGGTGTAGACTTCGGATTTGGGCAAATGAGTACCTATTGGAAAGCTAAGAAATAGGGCTACAACTTTCCTGAAGAAGGCAGAGGCAGATTCGAAACAGAAGTGGCTGAAAAACGGCAGTGATTGCAAAGCTGCGAATCTGTCTCTTTTGAATTTCAAAACTTTTTCAAGTTTGGCTCCTATCTTTGGGATTAGGTTTTTTATTATAAAGACCATCTTTGGGCAGCAGCCAAAAGACAACCATTCAGCAGCCTCTTGACATCAAAAACACCTTCATTCTCCATTCACATCCATAGTTTTAGATTTCTTTATTATTTCTTGATTTTTCTGTAAGCCATAAACATGAGTGGCTAAGTTCTTAATTCAGTTCAAGGGATTCTAGTTCTTATGCATGATTTGTGAGACCAGGTTCTTAATTTAATTTATGTCTTTTTGAATATCTATTGTTTTCTGATTTCATTATTTTTGATCTATTGAATGATTTGCTAAAAAGGCCTATTAGTTAATTGTTTGATGAGATCAATTGCTAGTTCGTCTTCATAATCCATAATTGTTGTGTAAGATTGAACGTAAGTAGCAATTAGGTTTTATTGATTATGATTCAAGTTTTCGATAATAACCTAATGAAACAATAGGATGAATTAAATGATTTATGCATCATAAATTGTTGTTCAGCTTAACTATTTTCTTTTCTTAAAGCAATTATTAATTTGATGAGGATTGCTTAATACCAATTCAATTAATAATTAGAGTCAATAAGAGTGCTGGGCTCGAGTTGATGAGTATAGGGAAGTTAAGGGTTTTACCTCGCTGTTTGGTAAATCTACGTTAAGTATTCAATAAGAGATAATTGTATTTCTTTTGTCTATGATCGAATCATGCATTGGAATGAGAATTACCTTGGGCCGAAGTTTGTTTAAATTGAGAGTTTCATATTTAGTTTTTTAATTTCTGATTTCTTCTTATTTAGTGTTACAAACCACACCCCCCCCCCCTCCAACCTTTGTTTCTTTCTTTTTTCACTACACAAGTGCACGAAATTTAATAATTTAGTCTCTAGGGTTCGATCTGGATTTACCACTTACTGCAAAAAATATTTCATAACTGGTAATTTCAGTTAATTTAATTTCTGGTGGATTCGACAGCCATCACACAAAAACTAACAATATTGTCACTCCCCCTGAGGCTGAGTGTTTCATGAATAAAATATGATCTCCTTAGCTTTGTTTATACCCCATACCTACCATAACTTCGGTAAATCTCTCAAACCAAGCTCTTGGGGATTGTTTCAATCCATACAATGCCTTTTTAACTGGCACACCACTCCTTTTCTGCATTCGAGGAAAACCCATGGGGAATCTCCATATAGATCTCCTCCTTAAGATCTCCATGTAAAAAGGCATTCTTGACATCAAACTATTGTAACTTCTAACCAAAATTTACATCCAGGGATGATAAGATTCTCACCATATTCATCTTAGCAACACGAGCAAAAGTCTCTAAAAAGTCTATGCCATAGGTTTGAGTATACCCTTTGGCGACTAACCTTGCCTTATACCTTTCTAAAGTGCCATCTGAGTTGTATTTGACTGTGAACACCCATCTACATCCAACTGGTTTCTTCCCTTTCGACAACCTTACCAAGTCCCAAGTCTTATTTTTCTCACGAGCTTCCTTCTTAACCTTTTTACAGCTTTCCAATTCCCATTTCCTAATGCATGGAATAGTGTTTTTAGGGTAAAAATTGTATTTAGGCTAGTAAGAAAGGCCCTATGGTTATGAGAAAGATTCTTATAAGACATAAACAAATACATAGGATGTTTAGTACAAGTTTTGGTTCCATTTCACAGAGCAATGGGAATATCTAAACTTTTTGTTCAATTGTTTTAATGATGTTATCATTTGGAGAAGTACTTACCTCAACACTATCAGAAGCAAAATTGTATGATTGGACTAGCATAGATTTGGAGATTGGTGTTTTTTTCCTTGAATAAACGTGCAATGGATAAGTAAAGTCTTAAGTTTGCTTCCATTGTAACTTTCCTTATGACTTTGGTGTATGGGGCTTGGCTTCTGATATCAAATTGGATTCAGATAGTGTATGTTGTAGAATTTCTAGTTGTAAATCTAACTCAGATGATGACAGGTAGTAGCTAGAAACTCAAGGAGAAAAAGTCCCTGTCCTTATCTTCTATGAAAGATTTCACTCCCTAAAGATGAAGACTATGAAAGTAATAATCTTGTTCAACAAAGGTAACATCAAAAACACATAAAATTTTCTTGTAGGAGAATGATAACATTTGTAGCCTTTTTGGGTGGAAGAATAGCTAAGGAAGACACATTTGAGGGCTTGAGGGTCAAGTTTACTTCTATTTTGAGAATGCACATGAACAAAGGCAACACATCTAAATATTTTTGGAACAAGATTATTTGATGCATTGAAGTCTGGAAAAAATGTGTGAGATCCTACATTGGACTTTTGAAGCCAAGAACTCTTGTAGGAAGCCTATTGATGAGGTGGGCAGCAGTTAAAATAGCTTCCCCCCAACATTGTTTTGGAACATTTTTTTGAAACAAGAAGGCTCTTGTGATGGCTAAAAGGTGACCATTTTTTCGTTCAGCTACCCCATTTTATTGAGGTGTGTTAATACAAGAAGACTCATGCATGTGCCCTTTTTGTGGAAATAGGAAGATAGGAATTGATTAAAAAAATATATTTTGTATTGTTAGATTGAAATCTCTTTGTCCCAATCCCAAACTAAGTTTTTATCATGTTGAGTGTAATCATCAATGAATGAAATAAACCATCATGCTCCAGAAATGCTAGCAACAAGGGAAGGACCCCAAATGTCACTATGAATCAAAGTAAATGGGACTGATGTTCTCTTATTGCTTATTTGAAAAGAAGCACGTTTGACCTTAGCAAGTTCACACACATCACAATGAAAATTTTCAATGCCTAAACCTTTGAATAGTGAAGGAAACTCTACTTTGAGAATATTAAAAGACAGGTGACCAAGACGAAGGTGTTGAAGCCAGATTTTGTCTTTATTGGATTTGGATGACTTAGAAAGGAATGATAATGATGACAAACTCTTAACTCTACATTATCCATTTGATACTTCAACATAGTAAAGGCCATCCCTTTCCCTAGCACGTCCAATCATCCTCTTCATGCCCTGTTCCCATACACAATGGGATGGATAAAAAGTCACACTGCAATTAGAATTAGTGGTTAATTTTTGGATTGACACAAGATTGGTGCATAGTTTTGGGACATGAAGCACATTCTTAAGTGTAAGGCAGTCACTCAAAGAAACATCTTCTAGACCAGCCACATTTGTAATTGATCCATCAACTATGGTTATTTTTCTATTACTAGGACAAGGAATGTATGAAATAAATTTATGTGATGAGTGGATCATGTGATCTGTAGCTCCCGAGTCGATGATCCAATAGTTTGAGGAGATATCATCCAAAGTATTAGATATATGAGAAGAGGAAACATGAGAAGATTGAGAAAAAAAATACCTGAGACCACCAAGGCACCAGTACCTATTATAAGCTGCTTTTGTAATGTTTCTAATAGAACCCTTAATTTCTCAATCCCTATTTTGTTAAAAACAACATGTGGAGGGTCCTCACTACTTGAATGTCTGTTTGCCATATGTGCCTATCCTTGTCCTTTTGATTGTCCACCCTTCTCTGACCATGTTTTATTCATGGACGGAGGCTTGCCATGGAGCTTCCAGCACTTCTCCTTAGTATGACGAGATTTTTTACAGTATGTACACCATAAAGAGTTCTTGTTGAATGGTTTTGACTAGTCTGTTTGCCCATTGCCCTCACCATGTTGTTCAAAGCTATAATTCTTCGTAGTAGTGTTCTTAGACACCAAGGTAGAGCTTTCCACTGTATGATTTTCAATCATAACTCCCTTTCTCAGCAAGAATAATTGCTATCGCCTCATTCAAGGATGGCAACTCTTCTTTTCCAAGTATTTGTACTCTTACAGCATCAAACTCGATGTTCAATCCTACAAGAAAGTCATAAATCTGATCTTTTTCAACAAATTTTTTAAGAATGGTTGTATCCTCGCTACATTTCATTTGGATGCATTGATAATGATACATCTCCTGCCACAAACTCTTTAAGAAATTAGAATATTCTATGATTGATCGATTTCCTTATTTGGTAGTCGAGATTTTGCCCTTAATCTCATAAATTTGTGCAGCATCATAAACTTTTGAATAGGTCTGTTTAACAACTTCCCATATTTCTTTGGCTGTGTTGAGAAACATGCATGTATCACTGATTTTTGGCAACATAGAGTTCCATAACCAGGGCATTATCATAAAGTCTTATTCATCCCAAGCATCAAATTTAGGATCCTTTAGGTATGGACCAGCACCAAGCAAATGGCTCATGCAATTTCCCTTTTTCCTTTCGAAAGAGTCTGAACCAATTGAGACCACTTAAGATAATTTTTCCCATTCAACCTATATGCTGCCTGAATATTGTACAGTTCTCCTGTTGATGCAGAATTGTTGTTACTGATCAAAGGAGCTACAGAGGTGTTGTTGGTTTCTATGACTTTTGACATAGTTGACTGGCTAAAGAAATCAGAAGCTATACAGAGGGAAAAAAAAAAAAAAAAAAGATTCACAGACTATTTGTGACAAAAAAAACAAAGATCAACAGGCTCTATTCAGCAAAGAAAAAATAGATATTCACAAACTCTGTTTTGGAAAAAAAGAAAAAAGAATAAGGATCAACGGGCACTGAAGACCACTAACAATGAACAAAAAAAAAATGCTTAGGGCTCTGATAGAAATTGAACTCAATATTTCTATGTATATTGAATTGAATTTAAAAAAAAAAGTTATATTTGTATATATATAACAAAGAGAAGTCTATCCTAGGTAACCTCCTAATTCTATTCTAGGTAACTTCCTAACAAATCAATAGAAATTAATACTGATTAAAACAAATAAAAATCTAATCCCTAAAAATTAGAAATTACATAGTTGTACACATAAATCCCTAAGAATTAGGGATTACATTAGCTATACACATAGTTGTACAGTCTTTTCCCACAATCTCCAACTCAAGATTAACCATAAATCCAATATAATCAAGGATTAGAAAAACATTGCCAAAAGACCTAACAAAACTAACCATGTATATAATGAAAACTAAAGGCTTTCCACAAAGGCATAGATAAGAAACTAACAATTGGTGCACCTACTTCCACTTCCAAGCAAGAGCTCAACTACAAAAGCCAAATTTCAACCACCCAAGAACCTATAAAATGTAGAATAGATAAATATTATAAAAATAAAAAAATAAAAAAAAAAACCTAAACCAACATCCCCAAGAGCCAATTTCCATCGCAATTGCAAGAAGCATAACCTATGTACCAATCAAACAACCCAAAAAAATAATATCGATTGTAGCTGAAAAAAGCAAAATTCATGCACCAAATTTAAAAAACCAATTCTTTTCCTATACACATTTCAATCACCATAAAATCGCTAAATGCAAGAAACAAAGAATCGGGTGAGGTGAATAAACTTAAAAAGAAAAGATCTCCATCACATCTAGACTGAGAAAATTAAAACTAATGTTGGGAAAATAGCTTAGCCACTGAAATTACATAAACCAAGCCACCAAGGAACCATGAGGAAGTAAGAAAAATTAACATTAACACTCACCCCCTTTGAATAATGCTAAGTCTGCATTAAATTGATCAACCCAAAAATCCACAAAAACTTGCTCTAGTTAAAAAAACACAAGCCCCAATTTTTTCCAAGAATTACAATTTGTATAGCTTTTTCTCTAGGATTAAGCCCTGAACATGAATTTTCATCCCTCAAGGAAGGTTTCAAGTGCATAAAGTTGATCCTAATGATTTCACTATCTTAACTCCACTTGGCTTATCCCTTATGAGTTCATTTCCATTAGTTTTCTTCCCCTTAAATTTCTTTTTCCTTTCCTCCTTTAGATGCTTTTAGATGTACCTCAAAAAGATTAGAGATAACTTTAGTCTTCCTATTTGACCTGCACCTCTACTTAGGGTACCTAAAAACCTTAAGGCATTTGGGGAGGAAAGGAACCAAGGAACAAGTTAAAGAATTTGGAATGGGCTCAGAACCGCTGGATTTAATAAGGGGGCTAGTAGATCCATTTTTTCAATCAAAATTCTCCAAGTTATCTTAGGGCCTAAGACTTAATCCCACATCATGAGCTTATCATAGACTTATGGGATTTGTATAGGATACATAATAACCTTAGATATAACTACTAAATAATTTAGGTTAACCATTTCGCGCTAAGTGGTTTAAGGCATGAAAGTTATTTGAGTCAGTTGGAGTAAGGGTGTTACAATTGAAAAATCAAAGGAACCATAGTTCTTGAGATCCTTGGTGTAGAGTGATATCATTATCAATATCAAGGCATGCAGCCACACTAATAGCAACAATTGCATCATTTATCATTTATAGAGGCTTGTGATGTAAGGGATTCCTCGGCAAAAGAAACATGACTTGATTTACACTGCACGAAAGAGAGCGTCGAGGGGTATAATGCACTTGCTCAAATTCTCCAATAGCAAAAATAAGTAATAGGATAAGGGAAAGCTATTTGGAGATCATTTCAAATTCAAAATTCTGCTCTTGGGCATGGTGTATAGGTGTTTGTTGGGTGGCTTTTAAGGTTTCCGAGACAATCTCACAAAGCTCTTGGTATTAAAGCTTAGCAGCTGTGTCTCATGCAAAATAACTAAAATCTCATCATGCACCAAAAGTAGACTTTTTGAAATGAATTAGGTGTTGTCATGATTAGAGCACTTTGGGGATGAATTGTATTACACCACATTACCTGACAAATCAGCAAAATGGCCATTTTGGTCCACAGCATCATCAGATGCATTAGGGGATAAGTGATCCAAGTTATAGTTTGTAGTAGAAATCTAGAAGAAATCAAAGCAATGCTTTTCAATGGTTGTAAGCTTGTAAGATATATGGTTAAATTCTATGGTAATGACCTTTTGAATGAAGACTGGAGATTCTATTGTTAGTAAGACCCAAGTAGAGTCTAGCTTAGATTGTGCTTGGGTACTTCCATCGACTAAAACAAAGGTTCTAAATAGACCACCAATCCATTGAATAAGATGTGTAGACTAAATGTGAAAAGGAACACCATAGATTCTTAAGGGTGTATAGATATCTTACCATGGTGTAACATCGATAAACCATGGATGAAGCCATGAAGTATGAGTAGAAAGAAAACTCTCCAAGAGCTTTGTTAATTCAAAGTTAAGAAGCACCAAATCTCCACCCAGTGGGGTAATTTTAATAGAGAAGATACCTTCTAATAAAAAAATATTATTGTAGATTCAAGACAATATGGTTATTGAAGAAGGTTACAACAACAAACCTTTTAAGCTATTTCGTGTTCTCCTTGGTGACATCTTCAAGAGATGCATATTGACCACCCAATGGAAGTTTCTCTTCACAAGGTCTTAATTAGCATATGTCAAACCCAACAAAATTATTCATGCTTTATTCTTGTTGCAATAAGGAACCACCACAACACTTTTAGCATTCTTCTTACGTTGTATGTCCAAGGAGGGATTAGAGCTTTTTGGTCTATATTCCTTATGGAGGGGGAAAGGCCTCTAATTACTCTACTTAGCAATATAGTGGGATTGCCTTACATATATGGAATGGAAGGCTCTTAACTTAAAGAATCCAATCCACACCTTATTAAGATCATTGAGGAGTTCACAAAGAATGGGCATAGATGAAACCAAATCTCCTTCCTCTGTTACTTAATTAGGCACAAAAATATCAACAACAAAGCTAAAATTGGAAAAAGTGGTCCATAGTGCTTTAGCATTCCAAGCTTGAGGAAAATTTTTGACATAGATGGTAAGAATATTTCAAATCTGGGTAGGTTTTAGGTTAGAATTATGATGGTGGTTGTGGTGTAGGGGAGGGTTTCTAGTGGAAGGGTTTCGCTAGTGTTCATCTTGGCTTCTTGTAATAAGTTTTCTTCCTTTATTTTATGATATTGTGACTTTGGTGGCATTAGAATTAGTTATGGGATTTTCTTAATGTATATTAGTTAAGGATAACATCATCATGGTAGCATGAAAAGAAGAGGGTTGTTGCCTATGGGAAGTTATTGTGGGACGTGGCCTATTGTTAGTGTAGTATCATACGGCATTGATGCTTGTGGTATCATATCTGATTTTTTATATGCTAGGAAGAGTTTTAGGTTTCTTGGTCTAAGGTATTGCTTGTTATGATGGAGAGGGACTTTGCTACAATTTTATCATAAATTTTCCAAGCTGTAATTTTTAGATCAAGAGGGGCAATAAAGACTTGCTTGTTGACAATGGTGCTTTGGTTTATTTTATCTAAAGTCTTAGTTTTATGTCTCTACTTTAATGTTTTATCTACATATAGTGTGGGTCTTGAGTTTTATGCTTGATTCTATTGTCGCTATACAAAAACCAATTCCTTTGCCTTTGGTATGTATATTTTGAAGCATTTCATTCTTGGAGCTTTAGATTATGCTTCCCTCATTTGCATCACATATTTTATGACTTGGCACCCTTTGTCTATTTGTTTTGGAATTTTCCCTTTGGAGCTTCATTAGGATTTGCTGCTAGGAATTATAGCTTCTTGGTGCTAATGGATTTATCATTCGGATATATGTCTAATTGCGAAAAGTGGATTGCAAGTGGTCTTTGGAATCACCATCAGTAAATCTGTTTTGCTGTTGAGGCGGTTCAATTATTTTGATGGCTATGGTTTGCTAGTCATGGTTTTAGTCTTTGGTAATGTAGCAGCAAGACTGTGCTATGTGCATTTAGGTGCTTGAAACCTATGGTTACGCTACAGTAATACTTGCTATATGTGCATGGGGTCGTTTGTTCTTTTTGTCACTTCTTTTTTAGAATTCTAGGGTCCCCATATATTGAACACTTTGTTCTGAGATTTACTTTATTTCTTGCTATTTTGTCTTCTTTGCTCTTGTACTACGTATTTCTCCAAGTTCTTGTCTTTCTTGGATTTTTTATTAATAAAATTTGCTACTTATCAAAAAAAAACTTTTATTAGAAATTTTTTTTAGGGGCCAAAATGACTTTGTTAAAAAAAATACCACATCCAACCTACTCTTAACTAAAAATTAAAATTTTAGAGAGGTAATGGCCCTTATTAACTCCCTTAGGTTTGTCATTGCTAACTAAGAAGAATAACAATATTCAATAAGAGGTTGCATATAGACTACTTCTTATAAGTCATTACTAAGTAAGACATTCTTGGCATTCTTCTGAAAAGAGTTGCCATTATTTAACAACACTAATAGCTAAGACTTTAAACTAATGCTATGCAGATTATAGATGCAAAAGTTTCTTCATAATTAATAACATACTCTTAAGTGTAGTCTTTTATAATCAAATGCGCTTTGTAGCACTCAATGTATTCATCAAAAAAGGAATTTGATTTTGCACACCCATTTAATACTCAATGGGAGTTTTACTAAGAAGATCAAATAAATTCTAAGGCTATGTTTGGTAGAGTATAATGTAGTACAATATAATTAATTATGTAATAGAATCAAAGTTATAATACAATATAATGTATTTATCATTACATTATTGTGTTTGGTTGTAAATTAAAAATATAATATAATGTAATATAATGTAATGTAATGATAATTTTTATTTAATGCGTTACTCATGGTGTTAATAATAAATGATAATGGTTGCAGCGATTAATGGTCGAGTGTTAGTGGTAGCTAAGTAGTGGCGACAGCGGTAGTTAGGTGGTGGTGGTGACAGCGACAATGGTGGTTAATTGATGGTGGTAAGGTGAGGAAAACGGTAGTAATAGTAGCTAGGTAGTGGTGGCAGTGGCTAGATGATAGTAACAGTGACAATGGATAAGTTATGATAGCAGTGGTCAAGTAGTGATGGTAGTGACGATGATAGTGATAGAATGGTAGTGGTGGTGCTACATGGTGATGGCAAGGTGGGAGTGATGGTGATAATAATAGTAATTGCCAGGTAATAGTGATAATGATAGTGTTAACGATAAATGAAAAAAAAAAAAAGAATCATAATTACATTTATTTTTATATATAATGAATATTACATTACTTGTAAGTGTAATTGATTATATGATATAATTGTCATTTTATTACATCAATTTTTTTATTACTAAATAACATAGTCAAATATATAATGTATAAGTTATAATTTTGATTATATCATACTAAATTTGGCCTAAGTTTAATTTTTCTAGAGAGCCTGAATATTTATTCTTCCATTTCTACTATTACTATCTCTTATAATTAAGTTTATTACCATGAGTAATCTTGCTACACTTTTTATACAGATTCTCTTTTAGGTTCTCTTTTAATATTGTTTTGTCTGTCATTCTGATCGTCTTGAGTTCTTGACTCTACTTGTAATCATATGATATCAGATGTTAATGTTTTAAACTATCAAAATAAAGAATACCTCTCCTTCTCCGATCCTTAAAATCATTCTAACAATTTAATAGATAGAGATGAAGAGGTAAAGTCATCACTCAAATAGCATAATAAATCTTCATACCAAATTGGTACTCCTAAATATTGTCCAAAAGTTGTATTTTAATATATGTTTTACCAATTCTTTCATTTTTATTAATGGCTGCGCATATTCTTCAATTTTTCAAACTTTGCTTTAAAAAAAAAATTATCTGTATTAATGCAAGTGATTATTAATAATTTTAATTTATATTTTTTAATTTTAATATATAAAAATTAAATAATATCTTAATTTTTTCATTAATTATTTTATATTTTATTTTTTACATATTAAATATTATTTCATATTTTTTATTAATTCTTTTATTTTTCAAATTTTTTAATAAAATTTTCATAATAAAAATATAATAATATAATAGAAACTTTGTTTAAAGATATAGTTATTTTTTATATATTTTATCTTTTATTAATTAAATATTATTTCATATTTTTATTAATTTTTTTTATCTCTCAAATATTTTAATGAAGATTTCATAATAAAAATATAGTAATATAATATGAATATTGTTTATAAATATAGAATCATTTGAAGATGACTCAATCATATGATTATTTTTATCATTTTAAAAATCAAATTTTTTTTATATAATTAAAAAAAAAGTAAAAGAGAATTAGATGGAGAAATGATACATGGCAATACCATGAAAGAGAATGCTACGTGACAGGAACATCTTCCTAATATATATATATAGAGAGAGAGAGAGGAGAGTAAAGAAATTAAAAAATAAGAAAATTTTGAGGTAAAATATAAATAAATAAAATACTATTACATATTTTTTGCCACACCACTATGAAATTTAAAAGAAAAAAACCAACACCGGCAAAAGTACTCCTTTTATGTTTAGCCAAAGAGAAAATAAATCGCATATTTTCAATTTCAAGTTGAACTCATGAGAAAGCCAGTTTGAGATGCAGCAGGCAGACAAGATCCAATAGTGTAAGATCAATATCTTTCACCATATAGAGCACTAATTAAGGCGACAAATGAAACAAAAGTGAAGAACAAGCTCAAACTTAGCTGCTTTATGAATCAAATTTATACTCGAATTTAACTTGTTAAATGAGCCCAACAAAGCTAAGCAGAATCTTATTCACTTACAACTCAATTAACAAATTAAGTAGAAGCCAAGCCCAAGTCTTCTCAATACACTTGAGTTATAAATAAAATTATTTACAATATTTAAAAAATGAAATTAGATATTTTGAAAATTTTAGTATACTTAATAACATTTTTTCTTTTTAGTAAATTGTAGGACAAACTGCAAATATAATGCAAGTATATATTATAAAATTATAAAAAGATATATTTTCTATATTTTTAATAAATAGTTCTAAATAAATATTAATATGTATAAAGATAAAACTTAAAAAGTTGAAATCAAAATGTTAATAAATTTATATGCAAGTTGGCTTTGGAATCTACCAAGTCGTCTCACAAGCTAAGCAAGTTAAGATTTACAGAACTCAAACATGGCTAATTTATTAAACGAGTCTCAACTGAAGTTGCACTTCGCTCTTCAACCTTAACAAATGAGCACAAGAGAGCTCTTATTGTGCTAAAATTAGGGTATCTCACAACCAACTTTGGCCCATCTTGCAAGTGAAATTCTAAGGTGGAATCAACACAAGAATTTCTCTATTTGCAGCCCTATAAATCATTATGTCTCTGTCATGTTTAATCTATGAAAAAACCATGCACCTCATTTGACAACCATTAATTAGGACAATGACCCACAAGACAGGACTAATAAAGCATTTATGCATATAGGAAGAATCAAGCTTTTACAAGAATTATTTACACTGTTTAGATCTAAAAGTTTCAGAATCAAGAAGTGCCAATATTAGTTTTTCAAGCCGCTTAGAACTTACAGTTGGTTTGACAGCATTTGGACTCCCATAGGCAACACAAGGATCTTTGCCTAATATAGTAGTTCCCACACACCAACCCCCTGGAGTAAACCTTCCAACTGATCTCCTCAAGAGTTTTTCATCAATTTTGTTGAGAACTGGATCATCCTTAGCAAATTCTCGAGCAAAAGGGGCACCACTTTCAACCATGTCTTCAAAATGCTCCAAAGCTAGTGATATTGGACGGTGCTTTGGAGGGTTATCCCACTTTATGTAATGCAAGTCATGATTTACGGTAGTATTTTGATAATCCTTGTGGTTGCATACTACAGTATGGAAGTAACCCTCTGGAGATGACAAGAAATTTGTATAATACATGAGGAGAGTGCGGGGAAGATTATCCCATCCCCAAACACAGAATTCAAGGAATGACCTTGTCAGCACAACCCATTCAGATCCTGGAAGGGGGATAATATTGCAGCGTAATATTAATGGTAAAATATAACTGAAGCATGTATTATCTATAGTTATGGAAAATACACAAAATATGCAAAAACAGTACAGCTTCAGCACATTTTCACAGTCAATACAAACTATTCAGTTTATATTGTCTATGATTTAATCGGTTTATAGAATGGGATGAAAATAGAGATATAGAATAGCTATTCCACATTGAAACTATTATCAATGCTTGTTATTCCATAGAATGGCTACTTCACAATCTTAACTTGGATTTTAGATGTGGAATAGTTACTACATAGAGTAGATATTCCATTATTTGTGGAAGAAGAATTTCACACATAAGTGAAGAATTGCCATTCCACGGTTATGGAATAACTCTATTTCTACTGTATTCTATTTTGCAGACCAAAGCAAACCTTAGCATTTTTTGTTTCAAATTTAGTATCAGAAATCAATACAAAACCAAGAAAAACTTGTTAGACAATTTTACCTTTTATGGCAAAAATTTTATCATCATTGTGAAGTAGTTCTTTACAAACTAGGATATGGTCATGCAAGCATTGCATCTGTCATCTTGAAAATACCATGAACCCTAACAGCCACATAGAAAAACTATAATATTTCTATTTGTGGTAGTTTATGGACTGGGTTAAATGTGTTTGACAAGTATAGTGTAGAACACTCCTCTCGTGCTTTTTAATATATAATATATGAAGCAATGAAAAGTTGTTTATAATAAATGAAGTTATGTAATCTCTCAAGGAGAGAGAGAGAGAGAGAGAGAGAGAGAGAGAGATTTAGCTGCATAGCCAGTGTCGCAGGTGAAGTTCTTTTCATTTGACATAACTTGCTTTTGGTTTTGACCAATAATCCATGATCCACTAACATATCTAACAAAGTATTAGAAAAACAGGAATGGCATCTTCCTTAAACTACATTAACCATCCCCATGCATCAACTTCCCATTTAAGAAATGCAGCCTATTTAACTGAAATGTTTTACCAACTCAACATAAGCTACTAACAAACTTGAACTGTCTGATAGATGATTCCATAAATTCAAATAGAAAGATATGAAGAGAATATAAAACATTCATAATACAGCTCTGAAAATTATTAGAATAAGAGAACCACAATGGAAAAATCAAATTAGAAAAGTGAAGATAAGTGATTTTGTGATATAAAGCTGATGTGAAAGCAGTACCCATAAATAGCTTGAAAGAAGCAGGCAAGGACCTTTTCTCCTTGGCCCAAAATACACCGGATTTCTTAGAATGATATAATCCTGGATCTATAATTATAGGCCTTGCTCTTTGATGCCTGCAAGGTTGTAATCACAGAGTTAGTCACACCAACGCCATAGTTGCGAAGATATATTACTCTATAAAGACATAGTTTACTGTATCCTCACTCTTTCCAACCAATAGTACTTGTGTGCTCAAGGAAATTCAGATCCCTAGGCAAGTATGAGAAAATATGCAAGATATCTGAAACAAAAAGCGGACAGATGGTCAGTCAAACAATATGATTATTTTCTGAAGTCAAAAGGAATATCATATGCAAGTATCTGAAATAAATATCTAGAGTTCTGCGCACTTGTAACAAAATCCTGTATCAAGGAATATATTAAAGGCTTATTTTCAAAGGATTTTAATGCCAAAATAGTTATTCAAGAATCCTGTTTGGAGCCCAGATGCAGGGATCCTTTTAGAATTACCAAACTGAGATTAATCACCCTTAAAGAAAAATAAGCATGCCATTTAACATGCTAAAACAGGTCACTAACATCAATACTTAACATCATCCTCACAGTCTCGAGTTGCACTCCATGGAGAAGGCCAACAGCTTTTTTTCAATTTTCATTCTTCTGTTTTCGTTCAATGGTGGGACTTCAATAAATTCTTACTCTATGTCCTAGCAATTCAAAACTGCGACCTCCAGCTCCAAGTCTGAATCTCAAGTTTTAACTTCTCTGTTGACTGTTATTTCCTTCGAGACTCTGCCTTTACTATTTAAAACCTTAGTTTCATAGTTTTCCAGTATTACACTATCTGCTCTATAGAAATTGCTCTCAAATGTATATCAGTTATAAGATGGTTTACATTCATCTGGCCAACCTAACATTTAAAACATTCAAATTCTAGGTGTTATGAATTGCAAATTACCAATTATTCTACACCCCTTTTTTTCATTTCTTTCCCCACCTCACAAACACAAAATTAAGCTGCCCAATGATCAGCATTGGTTAAAAAAAAAAAATTTCAGGCTCTTGTGCCCAATTCCCAATTAGCAAAGTCTTAACCCAACTCCTAGAAATCTGAATTGCACATTACCTTATCTAGCATTTAGAGCCATGATATCACCTACAGATTATAGTAGAATTCGCTAAATATAAATCCAATTTTCCATGAACGCACCTGCCTACCTAAAAATAGTAAAAAATACAGAAACAAACACATGGTATAGCTTTCAATATGAGCATATACTGAAAAAACAGTTAAGAAGCAGACAAATGTGAAGTAGCTCGTTACCATCTTGACGCGTTAGAGGATAATCCGACGCGCTCAAATTAACAAACCAATCCCAATCGCCGGCCTGCTTCAACAAAATCGCAATCGCATGAAGCGTGCTAGCAATCATAGTTGGTCCTTTATAAGTCACTAAATCGGCCTTACCAATCACCATCACATTCCCAAACACCCCAATCACACCCTCCGATTTCACATACTTCGCAAGCTCCAGCCTCTCAGCATCCGATGCTTCAAGATCGAGATGCAGCAGATAATAATTTCTCGGATGATACACCGCCTGAAGAAGTCGCTTCACTCGAGCATTGTCGCCTTTGGTGCCGGAAATCAAGTACGCGAATCTCGGCAGTTTCGGAAGCCCAAATTGGGCACCGAAATTCCGATGAGTAAAGCTAGATTTCGGTTGATTCGAAGAATGACCAGCGAGGATAGGTGATTTAGAGTAGGCAATCGTAAGAATAAGTAAGAGAGAGGGTACGGCGAGTATGATTAATGGCATTAGCCATCTTCTTGGATCCAGAGAGTAGGCTTTCATCTTCATTTGAAGCTGAAAGCAACGAAAAATCGGGGGGCTTGTGAGAGTGGTGTGGTGGTGGGTTTTCGGTTGGTGAATCCGTGTCGGCTTTGTCGGTTGAAGATGAGTTCAGGTGGGTGAGGTTGTAGAGGGAAACCCAGAGTGTCTTTGAATTTTTTTTTTTTTTAATTGCACCAATAGTCCTAATGTAAAGGTTATTTCATTTTCATCCCAAAATTTTAATTTATTTTAACAAACTTGCTTATGTTTAAAAAAATTAACCTACAACAGTAAGCTAACAGGTTAAAAAAACACATAAAATTACTATTTTAATTCTATCTCAAAAAATTATTATTTTACTCATTTATTCTCTTATTTTTTTATTAAATTAATTAATAATTAATTATCAATAAAATTATTTTATTTTTAATAAAATTAATGTTTATTAAATTTATTAACAAAGTTACTAATTTCTATTTCTATTTTTTATTTTTATTATTAATTTAAATTTTATTAAACTTTAATTGAGCCTATAATAAATAATTTTAGTTGCATCTTTAATTTTAGAATACTGTATTTTAAATTTTATTTTAATTAAATAATTTAATTTAAGTATTAATTATTTTACTTGTCCTCTTTAATTTAAAAAACAATTTTCTAAAATATAATTTGAATTAAACAATTAAATTTAAGTCTCAATTTATTAATAAATTGACAATCCCATCAATTAAATAATTTTAAAGATCGAATAGTAATTTTGCATTGTTAAAATTCAAGCTAACTGAATAGCCCCCGAATTCTGTTCCCCTCTCCTCTTTCATGTGACTCCATTCAATTTTGACCGTTGAATCTTTTTCCTCTCTCTACTCTCGTCAATAATGTTAAAACCACCAAAACTCATCGACCTATTCCTTCCTACCTCCTGCCGAACATAGCAATGTCAACAACCTGCAATTTGGCGGCCAAACAAAGGAGATTCGAGAGGCTCCTTTTACAACTCGAGTTCCAATCTAGGGAGGGTACAAATAGAAGAGAATCAAGGAAAAAACGATTCTATGCTTACCAATTTGAGGGTACGAGAACTGAAACAAGGGAGTGTTAATGAGGCTAGCATTGCAGCAAGGCATAACATGAGATTGCTAAAGCGAGGTATGAAACTACAGCTTTGAAACTCAAATATATAAATGATGAAATTGGAATCACTAAAAAAAGTCTTCGAACACTTTGTCAATGCTCCTAAGAAAATATGGTGGTAATGAGAAGAGAGCATGAACAAGAATGAGGTGGGAGTAGGGGTGGCAATTCGGGTTGATGGGTCGTGTTCGTGTCGTGTCAACACGCGACACGAATACGATTAAGGTCAACACGAACACGACACGATTAACAAATCGTGTCAAAAATTTAAACACGAATACGACCCTTCTATTATACGGGTTACACGATACGACACGATTAATATTAAATTGTATTAGGTGTATTCAATACGACACGACCCATTTAACACGAAATAACTCATTTAACACTTAAGACTGTTTGACACGACTTAACCTATTTAACACGCTACATAAGTGGGTTCATGGGTTATAATGTGTCAAATGGGTTAGTGGGTCACGGGTCAATACGTGACACGAATATTAAATCGTGTCATAAACGTATCAAGTCAAGTTAGCGGGTTAACCCGTGACACGACACGATTATAACCGTATCATAAATGGGTCGACACGAACACGAATAAGTCTAACCCAAACTCTATATTTTTCATATCGTATTCGTATCGTGCTCTCGGATCGTGTCCAAAATTGCCATCCCTAAATGAGAGAGTGGACTTTGTCTAAAATCATAAGGGAGAGTTGGGTTATATATTTAGATAGGAAAGTGTCAAGATTCTTCTTCTCTCTTTTCTTTTTTTATTAAAAAATTATTATTATAATAACATTTAAAATAATATTATTGATAATTAATTATTAATTAATTTAATTATAAAAATAGAGAAAAAAATTAGTAAAATAATAATTTTTTTTTTGGAGAGTTATCAATTTTTAAGAAAATTTTTATGAAATATAATTAAGTTGAGAAATTTTATTGTAATAAATTAGAATTAAGGGATGAAAATGAAACAATTCCAAAGTTCAAAGACATTGATGCAATTTACTCTGAATTTTTCAGTTAAGTTGAAATGCTACGCAACTTGTTTCTGTTTTTGGAATGCTTTTGTAACCGTTGATAATGTTTTTTTTTTTAAATATCTAAATTATTAAATTATGTGAATATTTGTTACACCTTTTTAGAACCATTTCAATTTTAATCTCTATATTTTTTAAAAAAAAATTAATTTCTATAGATAAAGATAAATTATACAGTACACTAAAAAATATACACTCATTACTAAAAAAATAATTATTTCTTTAATTTAAAAGTATAAAATCCATAATTTTATAAATAAAGGTACGTTACCAGCATACAATTGTTTGCCATCAAAAATAATTAAAAATAATAATTTTGAATTTCTTTTTAAGACAAGTAGAGAACATCAGAACATAATTTTTATTTTTTGAAAAAAAAATTTTCATATTGGTAAAAAAAGTCAAATATATATATATATATATATATATATATATATATATATATATATATATATATATATTAAAATGTTAAGAATTGAATAGATTATTTTTAAAATTACAAAGATTAATTTATGAATTTCACTAAATATCGAAATTAAATTATAATTTATCTTAATTTTTGTAGACAATATTTAAGCAACTTCTTTTCTTTACTAATAGCACGTAAATTTAAAATACATTTTTAATTAAAAAATTAATCTCAAAACTCTATTTAAAAATGCAAGAAATTACATAATAATTTCTTTTTTTAATACCTTAATTTTTATTATTTAAATCTTCAAAGTTTACCCTTTCCACCTTAAATCACTCTTTATTTTATAATTTCTATAGATTATAAAAGACCCCTACTTATCTTCCATAAGTCAAGTAATAATTGGATTAAAGTCATACGCTTTCCTCCTTGTTTGATTTCTATTAGATTTAAAGCGAAAACTATATAGTTCCTATTCCCATGTGGCAAATTAACCTAACCTTCAATTGTCAAATTCATATTGGATTTTTTAACAAATTATTTGGAAAAAAAATTCACATTACTATACAAGAATTCTATTTTTTTAATTATTTTTTAAAATTAAAAAAATAAATTTTTTATTTTAAATATAAAAATTAATTAAAATTAAATTAAATTAACTTCTTACAAAGGAAATTTAATTATGAGATTTGTTTTTCAGGAAAACAGTTCACGCCAAAATGAAGTGAAAGCATATTTAATATATATATACTACAGCCCTTGCGGTTTAAATTATATGTATTAATCTACCAATATATTTATGCCATAAAATCTAAGTTTAAATTTAAATTGAATTTTTTTTCTGTCAAAAAAATTTAAATTGGAATTAATCATATCAAAAAAAAATTATATGTATTAATCTAAAATGACTGGTTTTATTTGGTGGCTCATGTAATTTTTTGCAATTTTTTTTATATAAAATTGATATTTTTAAAATCTCATCATTGTAAATATTTTTTTTATCGAGAGATAAAATATATAAATTAGTAATAAGAATAGACGAGTTAGTAATAAGAATGGAGCTCGTTGTAAGAGAATCGTCGGTCACTTTACCAAAATTTATTTGTTTCATGCATGTCTTTATTTATTTATAATGTGTCTTTATGCCTAAGAAAGTAAATGGAATTTACTTTTGTGACTTTTACCATGCACATACCATAACAAAAGCATAATTTAAGCTAAATGCAGGTTAATGAGTCACAATTTCTCAAATTTAGCTATGGAGTTAAATAATTAATGAGGATGAAGAACAATTAATTGAAGAACTGATCACTGCTACAAATACTAATATTTTATCATTTCCATTGATGGTAGAGATCTAAAAAAGTATCAAATTCCATCTACCTCCTGCTCCATTGGAGTCATTTAGGAAAAGCCTTTTGAATTCTAATCTAACCAGTCACAATTCACAGGCAGTGGATTGCTAGAAAGCAAAGAATTGATTTCTTGCAGATGCAATTCTCATCAAGATTGATTTTCTTTCCTTGTGGGCAAAAAAACAAACAGGAACTGAACAAGAGCTACCAAAATTAAATACGCCATAGCTAAAGCAAGAAGCTAGATCTTGTACTCAAACCATAGAGTTAGCATCCGGCAAACCTTGGTGGAGATCAACGGAGGAAGCCGCCGTCGCCGTCCCATTATTAGGACGCTTGGCAGGTACAGAAGCTCGACAAACAGGACAATTAGAATGAGAATTCAGCCACAAATTGATACAAGAAGCATGAAAGCTATGCTTGCACACACTCAATTGCTTCACTTCTTCCCCATCAGCGAAAACAGAAAGGCACACTGGACACTCACTCCCAATATCCTTCACATGGGTCTCCTTCTGATACTTGACACCAGAAACCACTTCTTTTTTCTCAGCTGGGTTCTCGTCGATGACGGGAAATTCCCCGGAATTGCTCCTGCGGCGCCTCCTGAAAGGACTAGGAGGGCACTTGATAGAGAAAAAGAAGGTGTAGATCAAGGCAGGGATGGTGATAACAGCGATGATGCCAAGAATGAACTCTAGAGGAGATAAATCTACGCTTCTGGGAGGTGCAGGGAAGGGTGGGGGTTCAGGGGAAACGAAGATGGTTGGTGGTGGGTGCTCCATGAAAAAGAAGGAAGGACAGTTTGTGTTTTCCTGTTTCTTGATTTATTATTATTAGTTTTTTTTTTCTTTTTTTAACTTTTTTTCTTAGAAGCTGTGTTGGAGAAATTCTGGCCTTCTGGGTTGTGGGTGTGGTGGTGTGGGTGAGGGCTTGTCAATAATTGAAGGGAAAATGCAGTGGGTATTAGAGGACAAAAACGGCGTAGCATCAGAAGCTACGTGTGTTACTAGCTCCAAAATGGTTTTTGGAAAGAAGGTATCATAAATAATGACCATAATCCGTGTCGGTTGGATTTGGTTATCTTTTTAGTTTTTTTTAATATTAAAAATTTTTAATCTCAAATCAAACCTACGTTCAATTTGGCTCGATATTTTTTTAATCTAAAATTATTGCTTTAACTGCGGTCTGCTTCAGAATTAGAATCAGATTAATTTAATGTAAAATTAAAATAAGTTAAATTTAAATCAATTAAAATCAAACTATGAAATCTATTAATCTAATTTTGACCAAAAATCAAATTTTTTTCTTTTAAAAAAGTAAAAAGTAATTGTTAAATTTGAGGGAAATCAAATTAAATTAAAATCAAAATAAAATTGAAATCATGACTAAAACTTATAAAATCATACGATTTAATTTCAATTCTTAGCCCTGAAAATGAAATTTAAAGTCTAATCTAATTCGGACTCGAAATTTATAAAATTTCATGAAATTTAAACTAAATAATAAAATTTTAAATTTGTAAATAAATTTCATGAAATTTTATAAAATTCATTCGTACCGAATACTATCAATTCCATAAAATTTATTATAATTATACCAAATTCTATCAAAATTGGTAGAATTTGTAAATGAAATCTAAATTTAAAATTATATATATTTTATGTGATAAAATTATCCTCTTATTATATATTATTTTATTTTATTTTATTTATTTCAAATATAAAATTTATTTTATTTAAAATGAATTTCATATTTAATATAAATTATATTAAACAAAATAATTTATTTATAAATGAATTCTATTACAAAATTTATTTACAAATGAAATGAATTTTACCATAAAATTAAATCAAATAAGGTCTTAGCCTAATAATTTTCTTCATGCTAGTATATGTTTTGACTTTTCATTAGAGATACACATTCAATTAATTAACTTAAAATTAAATAATCAAAATTTTAATAATTTTTAAAATTATAATTAAATTAAAATTAAGAGAAAATTGAACCTTATTGAAATAAAAAAAAAATTCACCGGTTATCAGTGGTTATAATCAAACATAACAAATTATAATTTATAATTTATATTATTAATTAATAAATTTTTTTTTAATATTTTCATTTAAAAAATTACAAGTATGATATACTTTAGTAAAAAATAATTTTAAATTAAATATTATTAATAAAATTATAAATAATAATTATAAATGATATATTATTAATAAAATTATAATTTATATATTAATTAATAAAAATTTGATTAATTCAGTTAATTTGATTATCAAATAAAAAATAACATCCAAAATCAATTTTTTTTCTTAAAAATTAATCAATTCAAACCAAATTAAAAATTAAATTATTCTTTATTAAAATAATTAAATTTTATCAATTTAATTAAATTATTTAATTATAATTAAATAATGCATACTTCTACGTTTTAGTTACCTGATATTATTTTTTAGTTGATTTTATTTCAATTGAAATTTAAACTTGTAATATTATGTGTTTAATGTGACCTAACCACCGAGTGCTAGTTTGAACTTACGAAGTGACTGATGAATTTGCTATTTAATTTTTGATTATTAATTCAATTTTTACGGCTATTGCTTGAAAAGTAATTTTTAATAGAAGTGTTATAGTAAACACGTAAATCAAAGGTAAACACATAATCATATAATTATATAGTATAAGAAAAGAGAAAAAAAATAATATAGGATTTATGTAGTTCGATTGCAAAGTCTATGTCCACGAGCAAGATAAGAGAAAAAGTTTCACTGTGATGAAAAGAGCCAAATATAATCACTCAAAACTTTTAAACCTAACTCTAGTGTATTTCTTGAATATCTTATAACACTACCACAAAGGGCAGAATATTACAATATTTATACTAGTTTATGTGCGGGAGCATTGCCTCCGCACCCCCAACAAGATTAGTGATGGGCTTTGAGCCTAGGCTTATCAGCATGTGCCCTTCGTTACCACCATAGACCTCACTTTTTATCTTAATTAGGTTGTAGTGCAAAACTTTTGAATTAAGTCATAATTCGGGTCTATAAAAATATATTCAAAATTTAAAGCTACATAAAAATAACAATTCTTTCCCTTGGCTTAAATTTCCTCCATCATCAACAACATCACCACAATACTCTGTCTTGCCATACGCCCTCGCAAGGGCACTACTGAGCACTACAAATACCAACCAAACCTAGGCAATGCCTAAACATATTGACTGAAATTCTCTTGGTCATCATATCTACTGGATTATCATGTGTAGAGTTCTTTTGTACAACTACAGTCCCTTAAGATATAATGTCCCAAATGAAGTGATGACATCAATGTGTTTAGTTCGCTCATGATACATTTGATTCTTTGTAAGATGTATTGCACTCTGGCTATCACAAAACACTGTTAGCTTATTCTATATCAACCTAAGATTACCCATCAAACTCTATAACCATAAAATTTCCTTTACTGCTTTTGCTAAAGCCATATATTCAGTCTCTATGGTGGACAAAGCAACTGTAGTTTGCAATGTTGTCTTCCAAATGATAGCACTTCCAGAGAGAGTAAACAAATAACTTGTCAGAGATCTCCTCTTGTCTAAGTCCCCTGTAAAATCTGAATCCATATAGCCAAAAACTAAACCACTCATTTTAGTCTTGTCAAATGTCAGACCAATATCTGTAGTACCTTTCAGATACCTTAGAATCTATTTTACTACTTGCCAATGCTCTTTCTCAGGAAATGCCATGTATTTATACACAACACTAACTACACGTGAAATGGCAAGTCGGGTGCAAATCATATCATACATGATGCTACCAATAGCACTCAAATAAGAAACAATAGATTCATGTTGAAATGCATAAGCACTTTCTCAACATAGGCTGGCTAAGAGAAGAAAAACTTCCCAACACTTCTATCCCTAGTGATTTCCATTTCCAATATCTTCTTTGTAGCACCCAAATCCTTCATCTCAAACTCATCACTCAACTACTTTTTCAAAATGTTAATCTATGACATGCTTTTAGCAGCAACAAGCATGTCATCCACATACAAGTGCAAATAGACAAAGGAATCATCTGAAAGCTTCCTATGATACACACAACTATCATATGAACTATGAATAAAGCCATTAGGAACCATGAATGTACCAATTCTTTTTTTATCACTTCCTAAGCAATTGTTTCAAACCATATAAAGATTTCTTAAGTAAGCAAACATGGTTTTCTATACCTGGAATGACAAATCCCTCAGGCTAACTCATAAAAATTTGCTCCTCTAACTCACCATGCAAAAATTCTATCTTCACATTTAGTTGCCCAAGCTCTAGATCATGAAGAGCAACCATAGCAAGTAAGATCCTGATATAACTGTGCTTCACAATTGGAGAAAACACTTCATTAAAGTCAATCCCCTCTCTTTGAATAAAGTGTTTTGCTACTAACCATGCCTTATATCGAAATGCTTTAACCCCTAGAGTGCTTTCCTTTTTCTTGAACACCTATTTGCAACCTATCACTTTCTGTCCCTTAGGTAATGTTACAAGTTCCCAAGTCTGATTCTTGTGAAGAGATTCAATTTCTTTGCCTATAGCACCTATCCACTAATCTGCATTTGAACAAGAAAAACTTCTCTATAATTGCTAGGTTCATGCACATCAATTGTCTCAGCAACTGACAAGGCAAACATAACTAGATCTGCATATGCATATCTTTGTGAGGGTCTAATATGTCTTCCCTCTCTATCAGTTATAATGTTATATGGTTCCTATTCAAGTTGCTCAAGTGCATCCTCTTGTTGATCAAGATCTTGTACCTTGTCCTCTAAATCACTAAACTGAACTACTGAAGTTTCAACCTCAACCTCCACCTATTCTCTAACACCATGATCTGATTCTGTTATTGACTTCTCCTTCTGACTATCCAATGAAGCAAACTCATTAAATGTCACATCCCTTCTGATAATTAATCCTGGAGACTTTGGATCATTGCACCATAACCTATAGCCTTTCACTCTAGATGCATAGCTAGCTTGCCCTCAGCTCAAGCTTACCATCTCTCACATGAGCATAAGCAGGGTAACCAAACACTCTCAACTAAGAGTAATCAGCAGGTGAACCAGATCAGATCTCAAAAGGAGTTTTGCACTAATAATTGTAGATTGAGATATATTAACTAAGAAACAACTATATTAATTGCTTCAGCCTAAAATCCTTTCCCAAATTTAAATGTGAGAGCATGCTTCATACTTTGTCACAAAGCATTCTGTTCATGCATTCTACAATACCATTCTATTGTGTTGTACTTGTACAAGTGCAATGTCTCACTATACCTTTATTGCTGTAGAATACATCGAACTCATGATTGCAAAATTTCAACTAGTTATCAGTTTTAAAACGCTTGACCTTCTTTTCTTTCTACTTCTCAATCATCATCTTCCACTTTACAAAACTTAAAAATGCCTAATCTTTTGTTTTCAAGAAATACACCTAAACCATCAGAGAGTAATCATCAATCAGAGTCATGAAGTACCTAGCACTGCTCTTAGAAAGGATTTTATTAGTTCCCTATAGATCTGAGTGGATATAATCCACTGTTCCTCTGGTCTTGTGCACTATCTTTTTGTCGAACTTCACCTTGTTCTATTTGTCAAACACACAATGTTCACAAAAGTCCTCAAATTTTATTTTTTGCCCATCCAACAAATCCCACTTTCTCAACACAGATAACCTTCTTTCACTTATATGACCCAAGCATAGATGCCATAATTAAGTCTGATTTTGATTATTGCTTCTGGATGCTATTATAAATTCCCTGGAAATTGTTTTGCCTAAAGAAAATATAATCCTAAAACCAAACTGCTTTTTATGAGTAGCATAGAGCCTTTGCATACTTTGAGAACTCCATTCTCTGTATAGTATCTGAATCTATGAGAGACAAGTGTCCCAAGAGAAATTAGGTTCCTATTCAAACTTGGAACATACTAACACTCCATATGTTAGTAGTATGCCCTAGAGTATATCATTTAGTATGTATCTTGTACATATTTTATTAATAAAAGGCATTTTCACTTTTCCGTTTACATAATATATTTATGTGTAATAGAAAAAGTCCATTTATATTTTATTAGAAATTTTATTCTTAAGTTGTTGAGAATATGAGTGACAGTATTTCTAGCACAAAGTATCATAAATAGGTTCACAATCGAGGATACTTCACAATAAGGACGTGACTTATCCAGAAAGATTGTAATAATATTTGTTCCCAAGTTATTTATATGAGATGTAAATAAGATGGAATGGTGAATCTCATGCCATATAACAAACATGATAGGCACTTATACATGATAAGTAGGCCAAACCAGTGACACTTATGACAAGCACATGGAGTTTACTCTCGTCAATGCATTGTCATAAATCATATCAGTACATATAATCTTTAGACCTGAGATAGCACAGTTATCTTATATATAGGTGGTTTGAGTTTGATACTGCTTTCATACTTGTACTATGTATGGGTATATGGGCATGTGTTGGATCCTACTAGTTATATATGGAGATAGGTGTTGATCAAGATGGAATCTGTTCCTCTAAGTAAATAGAGATAAAATCCTATATTCATTTAATTGTTCTTGATGTTTCAAGTTCTTGGCCAGGACAGATAGATTTAATCAGAAAAGAGTTTCTGATGAGAAAATCTTTTTAATCAAGAACTGGAATTAAAAGAGAACATAATATTCATAGCAAATGGGGTTTGACATAAACCATGACTCCAGCTTGAATTGGGATTTTGTAACAGAGAGATTCTAGTGCATGGTAACATATGATTATAGGTTCATTTAAGGTAAATCTTATTACTGATTGGGTAACCATGACATGCTATGCTAGGT
The DNA here is from genome assembly GCF_030052815.1 of Hevea brasiliensis. NCBI lineage: Eukaryota > Viridiplantae > Streptophyta > Magnoliopsida > Malpighiales > Euphorbiaceae > Hevea > Hevea brasiliensis. The sequence continues at coordinate 94,930,666 of NC_079495.1, read as the reverse complement.
GTTAACCATGGTTTATGAGGTGCATAAAATGATTTAGAGAAATTATTTATGGTGAGAAAGAGTTCTGATGATATTAAGAGTTGATATCATGTCTCATTGCCAATTAGTGATGAGCCTAGTAAGTCACACACATACACAAGTAATCACTAAATTAAATATAATTTAATTAATTAATTAAAGATTTTAATTGATTAATTAAATAGGTTTGGTTTGCAATTATATTGTAAAGTCCCTAGCATGGCTTGAAACCAAATCTAAGTTATTGGATGTATAGTATAAGTTAAATTTATATTTAAAGTGTTTAAATATGAATTTAATTAATAAGAAATTAATTAATAAAGATTAATTAATTAATTTATATTTGATATAAATTGATTAGAAGAAGAGAAATAATTATTTTGGGTTGAGAACTCAAAATTAAGACACAGGAGTATTTTGGTCATTTCACATGGTGACATGTGGCACCATGAGATGGTGACACATGGCACTACACATAAGCTTGCCAAATATTTTTTAATCATGTAAGATGATCAAAGTCAAGATTAAATATAGGTTTGACACTTGGCACAATGTGATTGGGTCAATTAAACCTAGAACCAATCAGAGGGTGACATGTGGCAAGGGTTTTAAGTGGTGACCTAGCTATATAAGTGTAAGGATGAAAGAACAAAAACACAAGCTGCCATTCATCTCTTTGTGCTGCCACCCTTGGATGCTCTCCCTTCTCTTCTTCTTCATCTCTCATCAATTCAAAGAGATTAGCAAACAATCTCTTGAATTAAAAATACTAGAAATTGTTTCCAGTGTCCTGTTTACATCTGTAATCTCTCAAAAGGCAAAACTTGATTTTCTAATTCATAGAAAAAGCTTTAGAAGCTGTTCAAGGGCTGCCATAGGTGATCTTGGTGTGGACAAGCTAGAGGGATAACATCTGGTGTCCTAAGGCGCATCCCAAAGGTGTCAAACACACTGCAGTGCATCAAAAGGTTAGTGCACTTGTTCTTGATCTAATCTAGGGTTCTAATGAATTAATCTGATTAATTCTAAAATCTTAAATGGCAAATCTAGATCCAAAACATATTAAAATAGTTTTAATATGATGTCTATCATTGAAATCAAATAGATAAAAATGAATCTTGCATGATGCATGTGACCCTAGGTGAAAAATTTTTGAATTCAATGATATAAACTTGTGTTTTTCATGCTTCCGCTCCTTCACCATAGAGGACAACGCTATCAAAAATTCTCAATCTGATGTTACCAATTCCTTCCATAAGTAATGCATAATCATTGCCTAGAAATACCTTACCACTCATCTGTTTGTAAGTAACAAACCAATTTCTATGTGGACACATGTTATAAGTAGCACCAGTATCAAGAATCCAGAAATTTTGTCCATGATCTGAACTCACGGATAAATTTTCCTAGCACTATTATCACCATTAGAATTGCTAAACTTGTCAACCACATTCGCAAAATTTTGTGGTTGATTTCCCTTTTTATTTTTCAACTTAGGACAGTCTCCCCTTAATGACCTTGCTCCCCACACTCAAAATAGTTAGCCCTTTTAATTCTTAACTTAGATCTAGCCTTAAATTTCTTCCTATTGGAAGAACCCTCCCTTGATTGTATTCTTTCCCTACTCACCAAAACTTCCCCCTCAAATCTTTCTCTATTATCTAGAAAACTCTTTTTCAACTCCTTTGATTTTAGAGAATTACTAGCATTATCTAGTGAAATATTGTCTTTTCCATACAACAGAGTATCAACAAAAGTCTCATAGGAGGGTGGCAAAGAACATAACACATAATAAGAGCCTGACCCTCACTATCAATATCAATATCAATATTCTTCAGATTTATAATGATTGAGTTAAATTCATCTAGATGTTCTTTAGTGGGTATACCTTCGGTCATTCTCAGATTGTATAGCCTTTTCTTCAACTATAAATGGTTGGTTAGCAATTTGGCAGAGTATAACTCCTCCAATTTCTTCCATGCCATAGATGCTAAGCTTTCACTAACAATCTCATATAGGACATTAAAAGTTATGCTCATAAAAATCGCACTCAAGGCTCTCTCATTCAGATCAGCCTTGTCCACCTCCTTCGTACTCTCTAGAAAATTATCCTCATTTGCCTTCCATAGACCTTATAGAAGCAAGGAAGATTTGATTTTAATATTCTACAAACTAAAACTCTATCCACTATCAAACTTCTCCACCTCATACTTTGTTAAAGACGATACCATCTATAAATCCTACATTACGTGCAAAAAGCTCTGATATTAGTTTGTTATAGTAGGCACACAAATCTAAGGCATACACATAGTCACACAATCACATAGTATAAGAAAAGAGAAAAAGAATAACATAGGATTTAGGTGGTTTGATCGTAAGGTCTACCTCCACGAGCAAGACAAGAGAAAAAGTTCTACTGTAACGAAAAGAACAAGATGTAATCACTCAGAACTCTCAAACCCTAATCTTAGTGTATTTTCTAAATATCTCATAACTCTATCGCAAAGGGTAGAATATTACAATATTTATACTGATCCATACTGTGAGGGCGTTGCCCTCACACCCCCAATGAGATTAGTAGTGCTTTTTGCTATCACCACAAACCTATTTTTTATCCCAATTGGGTCGCAGCGTGAAACTTTCTGGTCAGGTCACAATTCGGGTCCATGAAGACATATCCAAAATTCAAAGCCATATAAAAATAACGTTTTAACGTAAAATAAAAATATTGTGTATTTTTGAGCTTTAACATTTTAATATATATTATTTGAATTGTGTTAAAATAGTATCTTATAGTTTACTCTTTTAGCATTTAAGAGCCATATGATTTGTTTTTTACCTAAAATAAAATTTCATTAAATTAAAGAGTAATATTAGAGTTGGACTATGATAAGGCCCAAGCCCAACCAAATAAATCACAAAATCTAAAGCCTAACAGTCATGCAAAAGAGTCTGGGCTGCTTGAATGACTTCTCCAAAAGCCATAAATCCCACCACAAAGCACCACTAGCAGATAAGAGAAAGCACCCAAAAGCATAAAACATGGCCATCAACATTGCAACACAGCAAAACAAGAGACAAAACCACCATGGCCTAGCCACAACCAAACATAAAGGAGCAACACTGCAAATACTCAGAACAATTAGAGGTGGCACTCCAATAGCCAAATCATCACCTCCTTTTCTGCTTGAAAAGATGATGAGCCCATCTCCAAATCAAGCATCTAGTATTGCATCTATGTAGAGGCCACAACTAGATAAAGAAAATATAGTTGATCTCTAAATGGGGGGTGGGCGTTAAATGACATTGGAACCTATCACCTTCAACATGTTTAACCCTTAGCCAAATACTTTTCTCAGGAATAACACAAACCTCACCTCCAACTGCAAAGCACACAACAATAACAATAATATAAAAAATCAGTATCACAACCCAAAGGGGAGAGGAAGGCTCCATAAGGCATAAAGCTCGACAAAACCCAAGAGAAAGAAACCTAACACGAAAAGCTAAAAGGAAAAGAGGTCTATACTTTTAGAGTGTGATTTGCTTCATTAGTAGTTAAAAGCATGCCATTACAATATTGACGTCAAGTTGACATCAATATATCAAAAAACTTTTAAAAAATACCTTATACTTTCATATTTTGACACTTTGAATTCTGTGGTTCTATAATATTAGCACTTCAAGTTAATATGCTCTAACACTCTTAATTTTCCTTTATAATGGTATAAATAGTATTTTTAATAAGGCAAATGTCAAAAATAAATAAAAATAGAAAAAAAATTATATAGGTGGAAATGTCAATCAATAAATTTATTTTACATTTCTTAAGGCTTTCACTTTTTTCATTGTTTGGGTCTAAAAGTATTCATAGAATTACTGTTAATTAGGTTGAGACCTAGATTAAAATTGCTGAGATTGTTTATTTCTTAGAAAATTTTCTTAGGAAAATTGAAAAAAAAAATGAAAAAGGAATTTTTTTAATTTTTATTTTAGAACTAATGATATTAAAAAGATATATTATTTTATGCTACCATATCAATAAATTAACAATATTAAAAAAATAACTTTTAAGTTCTAATCGTGTCAACCATTGAATACTATTTTTATATAAAATTCATGTAACACCCCTATTTGTATAGCCTGGTATATTTCACTGTTCCGGTGACCGGTGTCGGTCTGGACAATTAAGGGGATTAGAACCATACTTAAGACAACTAGAGAAGCCATAAATACAAATAATTAGTAATTGCCAATTAGTTAAGTATAAATAAGAAAAACAGAACATAAGAGGTTAAACGAGCCGAGAGTCACGGCGATGGGTGACCTTCTCGGGAATGACTGCAAAGTCATTTTAAACTCAAATTTCAAACCGTAAAATGTGACGCTGCGGTCCTTAGGACCATTATAAACACAGTGGAAAAGAGAAAGTCACGAAAAAGAACTGTTAAGTCAATCAAATAATTAGGTCAGGGAGCCGAAAGAAATATTGAATTATTTGCAAACCGGGATGAACCGGTGAGGGGCAATTTGGTCAATTGACCCCGAGAGCTGACTCCTGACCTAACTGTCAAATAAAATCGGAGAAAAGAAAATTTTGGAATCGAGAATTAAATTAAAAAACTAATAGAAAAAAAAAAGAGAAAAAGAAAAAGTGTAGGGAGATGACATCATGCATGACATCATGCATGATGCCATAAAAATAATAATTAATAAATTAAATTAAATGTGATTTTGGGGTCTTCCATAAGACAAAATAAATAAAGAAATAAAAAGAAAAAAAAATCATTTAGCCATCTTCCTTATCCCATTGCCGTCCCATCTCTCTCACCATTTCTTCACCATATTCCACCATTGTTAAGGGAAAGAAAGCTTAAATTTCCCTACTCTATCTCATAAATTCACAAAGTCTCAATACAAAAAATTCTCCTTACATGTTGAGGAAACATTAGAGAGTAAAAAGAAGAAGAAAGAATTGAAGAAAGGAAAGCCTAGAAACCCTCCAAGCAAAGGTTAGTTTTCTAACTATCAATTATTTAATCAAATGCATATTTAGTTGTTGAAATGAGCTTAGAAACTAATGAAATGAAATAAAAATATGTGGGGAGGACCAAACTGAAATTTCGGCCAGCATGAAGGGGAGTATGATTTGCATGGTTTGATGGATTTAAATGAGTTTATGGACCTCCATTAGTTGAATGATTATGGTTGAGAACTTTGAAATTAGCTAATTGCAATTAATTAGTGTGATTAGGGTTTGAGGCCTAGGGTTTTGAGGCAAAAATTTGGAGAAATGAGTAACTGATGTCTTCGACCTATTGTGAAGTGAAAAATGGTCATTTATGACCAAATGAGTTGTGTTGGAATGGTTGGAATTGAAGCTAAATTCGGAGGGAGTGTGGTCATGCTGCTGGCAGCATGACCAAGTCAAATTTGAAGGACCAAAAATGAAATTTTACAAGTCCACTGGATATGGGACCAATTGGGGATGAAAATAGACATAAAATGACACAATTTTCATTTAGGAACCATGCCCAAAAAGTGACCAAAACCTAGTGAACAAATTGACCAAAGTTGGATAAGTGCAGGCTGCCCTGTGCAAACTGACCAAATGAATAGTGTTTGTTCATTTGGTCATAACTCGAGCTAGGCTGGTCCAAATGACCTGAACTTTTACCAGTGGTTAGATGAGATATAGACCTAAAACTTTCATGAAGAACACAAACCCAAATTCTGCCAGTAACCAAGTCATTTGGCCACCCCAAGTTGGTGACCCAAAACTGCCCGCACCAAAATTGCCCAGAAAATCTGGGTTGTTTCCAATCCGGCAGCCATGGTTCAAATGGCCATAACTTGAGCTACAAAACTCCAATTGGGGTGATTCAAAAATGAGAATAAACTTAAGATAATAAGGAACATTTTCTATGAAGGAAGTTTTGCCAAATTCCAACAGTAAAATTACCAATGGAACAGTGCAACTAGGAGCACCAAAATTGAAAATTTGACAATTTTGCCTAAAGGACTTAAGCTTTGAGAAAATGACCAAAACCAACAAATTTAATGACCAAAATGTGGTATGTGGGTGAAGTTGGAGTTCCCATACCTATTAAGCCTTAAAAAGTCAACAATTTGACTTGAATAGTGTAGTGAATAGTAACCCGAAACACAAAAACTTCGAGAACGTCGAATTTAGCATATTAAAGCTAGGTAAAAGTGAAGTTAAATTTATTTTTGGATTTATGCTAAGTTATGGTACTGAAACACTGTGAAACTGTGTGTTTCAGCTGAAAAAGACTTGGAAGCTCGGAGAGACTGAGTCAAGGCCTAGAGGCGACTCACGTCAGGTCTGTGCATAGTAACTTTTGTTTAAATATATGATTCTTGAAAATTTTATTTTTTTTGAGTTAAATATGAATTGTGTTGCCATTTATGATTGTGAATATGACTTTGAAAATTTACCAGATTTCCAATAAATTATTTGAATAAATTGTTTTGAATAGATTTTGTGTTCACACTTAGCATGACAGTATCACATTATTTCTCCTCCATTTATGGGGTTGAGATCGTTCATTTTCCTCCCTCTCTGGCTTGCCAGTTGAGGTTGAGATCGGATGAGTACTCATTAGCTAGCTAGCCACCTCCCTCATTGATTTCGATTAATGGGGTTATAGATTGCTTTGTCGTGGTGTACAACACGGCATTGATCGAAAATTTTGTGTCATGGCTTAAGTTGTGTATGATTTTGGCAACACTGTGTTTATGAAATTATTTGACTAAATTGTGTTATTATGAGCTTTGATAATTTGAGAAAAATTTAAATTGTGTTTCATCAATGAATGATTTATGTATTGCATTTCAAATTTTTATTGTGCATCACTGAGTATTTTTATACTCAGCGATAGCTTATTTTGCTGTCGCAGATAAGAGCAAGGAGAAAGCAGCAGAGTGAGCTGCTATCAAATTGAGGACTACATTGATCTTTTTGTACAGGTATTATTTTATACCCTTGTAGTTAATTTTGATGTAAATATAGTAATGTTATATATATCAATGTAAAGTTGAGCAGTTGTAAATAAATCGTAATAATATTATTTTTGGATTTCCTTTTGTAAATTAATATTTGTACTTGTGAATTTCATACTTTATGCCTTGTGAATGAAATTGTTAAATATTGTGTGATGATAAATTTTGATTGGATTGTGAAATTATTTTAAAGTGAATTGAATTGAGTTGATTTGAGATTTATTGGAGGTTGGGAGTTGAGAAAATTATTGGAAGTGTTTTTTTCAGGTATTTGAAGAACTGTTTTCTCCAAATACAAATGGAACTCTGTCAAAATTTTTATAAAATTTGCGGCAAAATTAAAATGGACAAAAATTTTTACTAGTATTTAAACTTTGAATAAATGGTTTTTAATTCCTACCAAAATGCTCACCACTTCCAAAATGCAAGAAAATAGTTTTAAAATCCCTTGTAGTGTACTTAGTGAATTATCGGTAGGTGAGGTAGTTCATTAAGTATTCTACGGGAACATGTTATGCCTTACAGAGGGGTAAGGTGTGACATGTTTTAGTGGTATCAGAGCATGGTTTTTCAATAAATTTTGACTATGTGTATGAATATTTTATTGATAAGTACAACTGCTCAAGTGTCTTTAATTGATACATATGACATATTTACATCATGAATATGCACTAACGGAGGTTAACCTCCTTGTGTTTGATCTCAGGAAGTAGAAATTTTGGGAAAACGGAATGGAAGGAGGAGATCATTCCGAAGAACAATCTGTTGAGGCTGAGGTTCAAGGGGAAGCCTCAGCACTCCAGAACGTGAGTGGGTCAGCCATTCCAGCTCCTACTCCAGCACCGCAGTTCCCTGCTTAGTTTGTACAGTAGATGGCTGCGTTTTTCCAGCAAATGGCGGGTAATGTGCCACCCCAAGATCAAGTGCAAGCACCTGTAGCACAACCACAGCCCTCAGCTCGGCAATATGAAAAATTGATGAAATTTGGAGCCACCGAGTTTAAAGGCACTGTGGATCCATTGGAAGCAGAACAGTGGTTAGAAAGAATGGAACGGGTTTTTAGAAAGCTGCAGTGTACTGAAGAATTAAAATTTGAGTATTCAGTATCTCTTCTCCAAGGGGATGCATATGAATGGTGGAAGACCATCCCCCACAGCCTAGTTGAGCCACCTGTGCTGACATGGATAGACTTCCTGAGGGAATTCAGGCATAAATGGGTTCCTGATGCGTATGTAGATATGAAATTACAAGAATTTCTAAGTTTAAAACAAGGGGACAGAACCATAGCAGAGTATGAGAGAGACTTTTCAAGGCTAAGCCACTATGCTGGAAGCTTAGTCTCCACCCCCAGAGATAGATGTAAGAGGTTTGAGTCCGGATTAAGGCCGAATCTGAGGATGCAAGTCATGGGTTTTGAGACATCGAATTTATTTGAATTGATCTCACAGCCCAGGCGGAAAGGATAGAATCATAAGGGGCAGTGAAGAAGGGTACACAAGAGAAAGAAAAGACTGAAAAGACTACGGGATAAGCATCTGAGAGCGGTTCTGGAAAGAGGAAACAGTTTGGGGGATCCAGCTCTCGTAGATCTGGCAGAGGCAGATTTTCTGACCAAAGACCACCCTGCAGTCGTGAGACCAGCAGCACCCCGAGGAGCTCTATCAGTACGACAGTGTGAAACTTGTGGGAGAACTCATGGTGGGGTTTGTTTCAAAGCCACCGATGCATGTTTTAACTGTGGAGGGAGCGGACATTTCGCTAAGGATTGCACTAGTCCACGCCGGTCTGGATCTTCTACTACAATCTGAGGGATCAGCCCAAGTCTCTGCACCTAGAGGGTCACAGTCAGCTGCTAGAGGTAGAGGCAGAGGTAGGGGTCCGGGTAACACTCCTGGAAGTTAAAGCATTGTTAACCAGCCAGTATCCAGTGGAGCACCAGTCAGAGTGTATACCATGCGTCAGAGGGAGGAGGCTGAAACATCAGACGTAGTAGCTGGTAATTTCTCCACCCTTGACCAAGATGTACATGTGTATTTGATCCTGGCTCCACACATTTGTATGTTAGTGCCAGTGTGATGTGTTCTACTGCTATTCAGTGTGTACCAATGGACTATGATGTGCTAGTAACTAGTCCATTAGGCCAGGAGGTCAGGGTAAATAGGTTATATAGGGATTGTCCTTTGGTGATCCAAGGACACACTTTTCTGTATGATTTAATTGAAATGCCCTTCAGAGATTACGACATTATCTTGGGCATGGATTGGTTAGCCAGGCATCACGCCATGATTGACTGTAGACTGAAAACAGTCACTTTTGGTCTTCCTCAGTATGGTGATGTAGTAATTCATGGGGAGAGGCAGTTATTGCCTTTAAACATCATTTCAGCTGCACTGGCCAGAAAAATGATTAGAAAAGGGTATGAGGCGTGCTTGGCACATGTAATAGACACCCAAGTGGGGAGTCCAGCACTGGAGGACATTCCTACTGTATGTGACTTTCCGAATGTATTTCCTGATGAATTGCCAGGATTACCTCCAGAAAGAGAGGTGCAGTTTGAAATTGATATTATGCTTGGTGTGGACCCAATCTCCATAACACTATACAGAATGTCACCAGCAGAATTAAAGGAATTGAAAGTACAGTTGCAAGAGTTGCTTGACAAGGGCTTCATCCGCCCTAGTGTGTCACCTTGGGGAGCGCCGGTGTTGTTTGTAAAGAAGAAAGATGGCACTCTCCGGTTATGCATTGACTATCGGCAGTTGAATAAGGTGACAATAAAGAATAGATACCCATTGCCCCGCATTGATGACTTATTTGATCAGTTGAGAGGTGCAGCTGTGTTCTCCAAAATTGACCTGAGATCAGGTTATTATCAGCTAAAAGTACAAGAGCAGAGTATTCCTAAAACTGCCTTCAGAACCCGCCATGGCCATTATGAGTTCTTGGTCATGCCATTCGGGTTAACTAATGCTCCGGCTGCTTTTATGGATCTGATGAACACTATCTTCAGACCATACCTCGACCAGTTTGTTGTGGTATTTATCGATGATATATTGGTCTATTCGAGAAATGCAGAAGAGCATGATAGACATCTGCGGATTGTACTGCAGACTTTGAGGGAGAAACAGCTATACGCCAAATTATCGAAATGTGAATTTTGGCTGAAGGAGATATCCTTTTTGGGGCACATAGTATCAGCAGAGGGTATTAAGGTAGATCCTAGCAAGATTGAAGCTGTCCTTAATTGGAAGCCACCCAGAAATGTCATAGAGATTCGCAGTCAAGTTAGCTGGATACTACCGTCGATTTGTGAAGGGATTCTCCATGTTGGCATCTCCATTGACCAAGCTACTTAGAAAGGATGTGAAATTTCAGTGGACGGACAAATGCCAGCAAAGTTTTGATGAATTGAAGAGATGTTTGACAGAGGCTCCAGTCCTGACTTTACCTACACCGGGTAAAGAATATACAGTTTATAGCGATGCTTCTCACAATGGGTTAGGTTGTTTGTTGATGCAAGATCGAAATGTCATTGCCTATGCATCACGCCAGCTAAAGCCGCATGAGAGGAATTATCCGACACATGACTTGGAGCTTGCAGCCATTGTGTTTGCTCTTAAGATCTGGAGACATTATTTGTATGGGGAGAAGTGTTACATCTACACAGATCATAAGAGTTTAAAGTATTTGGGCACCCAGAAAGAATTGAATTTGAGACAGAGGAGATGGTTAGAGTTGATAAAAGACTATGATTGTCTAATAGACTATCAGCCAAGGAAAGCTAATGTGGTGGCTGATGCCTTAAGTCGCAAGACTATGGCAAGTCTACGGGTTACTCCTTTGTCTTTGGTGCATGAGTTAAGATCACTGCATGCTAACTTAGAGATTAATGATGATGGGCAGACAACAGTTGCATGGCATGTACAGCCAGTGTTAATTGATCAGATCAGAATGGCTGCTCAGAATGATGAAAGGTATCATAAGTTATTAGAAGAAGTTCAGCAGGACAAGAAACTCGAATTCTCAATCAGAGATGATGGTCTATTGCTACACCAGGGTAGAATATGTGATCCTAATGATGTTGATTTGAGGCAGATCATTTTGAAGGAAGCACATGAGTATCTTTTTGCCATGCACCCTGATGGTACAAAAATGTATAGAGGGCTAAAGGAGCATTACTGGTGGATGGGTATGAAAAGAGATGTGGCAGAGTTTGTATCCAAATGCCTAACTTGTCAGCAAGTGAAGGCAGAGCATTAAGTACCCACTGGGTTGTTACATCCACTACCAGTACCAGAATGGAAATGGGAAAGAATAACAATGGATTTTGTAATGGGACTTCCAAAGACACAGAAGAGTCATGATGCAGTATGGGTCATTGTTGTGATCGACCAAGTTCGCTCATTTTCTCACAGTCAAATGGACTACAGATTAGACAGCTTGGCTAGATTGTACATCGATGAGATGGTGAGGTTGCATGGAGTGCCACTATCCATTGTATCAGACAGAGATCCTAGGGTCACTTCTAGATTCTGGGGTAGTCTTCAGAGCCCTAGGAACTAGATTGAACTTCAAGATAAAGATTCCACCCACGCATGATGGCCACCGAGAGGGTAATTCAGATCTTGGAGGATATGCTACGGGCTTATGTGATTGAGTTTGAGGGCAGTTGGGATACACACTTACCTTTGATTGAGTTTGCTTACAACAACAGCTACCAATCAAGCATTGGGATGCCTCCATATGAAGCTTTGTATGGCAGAAAATGTAGAACTCCGTTGTGTTGGGATGACATGGGTGAAAGAAAAATGATGGACCCGAAATTATTCAACAGACTGAAGAGAAAATCAGGGTGATCAGAGACCGACTTAAGACCGCATCAGACCGGCAGAAGTCTTACATTGATTTGAAAAGAAGAGATATTGAGTATGCAGTGGGTGAGAAAGTTTTCCTCAAAGTTTCTTCTTGGAAGAGAATTATGAGATTCGGCAGAAAGGGGAAACTAAGTCCTCATTTCATTGGGCCATATGAGGTTCTGGAAAGAGTGGGTCCTTTGGCATATCGGTTGGCACTACCTCCAGAGTTGGAGAAGATACATAATGTCTTCCATGTGTCTATGTTGAGGAGGTATCGATCAGACCCATCTCATGTACTACCAGTAGAAGAAATTGAAGTGAATCCAGACCTCACATATGAGGAAGAACCCATAAAGATTCTGGCTTATGAGGTGAAGCAGCTACGGAACAAGCAGATACCATTGGTAAAAGTGCTGTGGAACCATCATTCGGGCCAAGAAGCCACTTGGGAACGAGAGGAGGACATGAGGAAACAGCACCCACAGCTGTTCAGAGATTGATACCAGGTTGTACAGCCAGTGTTAATTGATCAGATCAGAATGGCTGCTCAGAATGATGAAAGGTATCATAAGTTATTAGAAGAAGTTCAGCAGGACAAGAAACTCGAATTCTCAATCAGAGATGATGGTCTATTGCTACACCAGGGTAGAATATGTGATCCTAATGATGTTGATTTGAGGCAGATCATTTTGAAGGAAGCACATGAGTATCTTTTTGCCATGCACCCTGGTGGTACAAAAATGTATAGAGGGCTAAAGGAGCATTACTGGTGGATAGGTATGAAAAGAGATGTGGCAGAGTTTGTATCCAAATGCCTAACTTGTCAGCAAGTGAAGGCAGAGCATCAAGTATCCACTGGGTTGTTACATCCACTACCAGTACCAGAATGGAAATGGGAAAGAATAACAATGGATTTTGTAATGGGACTTCCAAAGACACAGAAGAGTCATGATGCAGTATGGGTCATTGTTGACAGACTGACCAAGTCTGCTCATTTTCTGCCAGTCCAAATGGACTACAGTTTAGACAGATTGGCTAGATTGTACATCGATGAGATTGTGAGGTTGCATGGAGTGCCAATATCCATTGTATCAGACAGAGATCCTAGGTTCACTTCTAGATTCTGGGGTAGTCTTCAGAGAGCCCTAGGAACTAGATTGAACTTCAAGATAAAGATTCCACCCACGCATGCATGGCCACCCGAGAGGGTAATTCAGATCTTGGAGGGTATGCTACGGGCTTGTGTGATTGAGTTTGAGGGCAGTTGGGATACACACTTACCTTTGATTGAGTTTGCTTACAACAACAACTACCAATCAAGCATTGGGATGCCTCCATATGAAGCTTTGTATGGCAGAAAATGTAGAACTCCGTTGTGTTGGGATGACATGGGTGAAAGAAAAATGATGGACCCGAAATTATTCAACAGACTGAAGAGAAAATCAGGGTGATCAGAGACCGACTTAAGACCGCATCAGACCGGCAGAAGTCTTACATTGATTTGAAAAGAAGAGATATTGAGTATGCAGTGGGTGAGAAAGTTTTCCTCAAAGTTTCTTCTTGGAAGAGAATTATGAGATTCGGCAGAAAGGGGAAACTAAGTCCTCATTTCATTGGGCCATATGAGGTTCTGGAAAGAGTGGGTCCTTTGGCATATCGGTTGGCACTACCTCCAGAGTTGGAGAAGATACATAATGTCTTCCATGTGTCTATGTTGAGGAGGTATCGATCAGACCCATCTCATGTACTACCAGTAGAAGAAATTGAAGTGAATCCAGACCTCACATATGAGGAAGAACCCATAAAGATTCTGGCTTATGAGGTGAAGCAGCTACGGAACAAGCAGATACCATTGGTAAAAGTGCTGTGGAACTATCATTCGGGCCAAGAAGCTACTTGGGAACGAGAGGAGGACATGAGGAAACAGCACCCACAGCTGTTCAGAGATTGATACCAGGTAAAATTTTGAGACGAAATTTATTTTAAAGGGGGGAGAATTGTAACACCCCTATTTGTATAGCCTGGTATATTTCACTGTTCCGGTGACCGGTGTCGGTCCGGACAATTAAGGGGATTAGAACCATACTTAAGACAACTAGAGAAGCCATAAATACAAATAATTAGTAATTGCCAATTAGTTAAGTATAAATAAGAAAAACAGAACATAAGATGTTAAACGAGCCGAGAGTCACGGCGATGGGTGACCTTCTCGGGAACGACTGCGAAGTCGTTTTAAACTCAAATTTCGAACCGTAAAATGTGATGTTACGGTCCTTAGGACCATTATAAACATAGTGGAAAAGAGAAAGTCACGAAAAAGAACTGCTAAGTCAGTCAAATAATTAGGTCAGAGAGCCGGAAGAAATATTGAATTATTTGCAAACCGGAATGAACCGGCGAGGGGCAATTTGGTCAATTGACCTCGACAGCTGACTCCTGACCTAACTGTGAAATAAAATCAGAGAAAAGAAAATTTCGGAATCGAGAATTAAATTAAAGAACTAATAAAAAAAAAAAAGAGAAAAAGAAAAAGTGTAGGGAGATGACATCATGCATGACATCATGCATGATGCCGTAAAAATAATAATTAATAAATTAAATTAAATGGGATTTTGGGGTCTTCCATAAGACAAAATAAATAAAGAAATAAAAAGAAAAAAAAATCATTTAGCCATCTTCCTTATCCCATTGCCGTCCCATCTCTCTCACCATTTCTTCACCATATTCCACCATTGTTAAGGGAAAGAAAGCTTAAATTTCCCTACTCTATCTCATAAATTCACTAAGTCTCAACACAAAAAATTCTCCTTACATGTTGAGGAAACATTAGAGAGTAAAAAGAAGAAGAAAGAATTGAAGAAAGGAAAGCCTAGAAACCCTCCAAGCAAAGGTTAGTTTTCTAACTATCAATTATTTAATCAAATGCATATTTAGTTGTTGAAATGAGCTTAGAAACTAATGAAATGAAATAAAAATATGTGGGGAGGACCAAACTGAAATTTCAGCCAGCTTGAAGGGGAGTATGATTTGCATGGTTTGATGGATTTAAATGAGTTTATGGACCTCCATTAGTTGAATGATTATGGTTGAGAACTTTGAAATTAGCTAATTGCAATTAATTAGTGTGATTAGGGTTTGAGACCTAGGGTTTTGAGGAAAAAATTTGGAGAAATGAGTAAATGATGTCTTTGACCTATTGTGAAGTGAAAAATGGTCATTTGTGACCAAATGAGTTGTGTTGGAATGGTTGGAATTGAAGCTAAATTCGGAGGGAGTGTGGTCATGCTGCTGGCAGCATGATCAAGTCAACTTTGAAGGACCAAAAATGAAATTTTACAAGTTCAATGGATATGGGACCAATTGGGGATGAAAATAGACATAAAATGACACAATTTTCATTTGGGAACCATGCCCAAAAAGTGACCAAAACCTAGTGAACAAATTGACCAAAGTTGGATAAGTGCAGGCTGCCCTGTACAAACTGACCAAATGAACAGTGTTTATTCATTTGGTCATAACTCGAGCTAGGCAGGTCCAAATGACCTGAAATTTTACCAGTGGTTAAATGAGATATATACCTAAAACTTTTATGAAGAACACAAACTCAAATTCTGCCAGCAACCAAGTCATTTGGCCACCCCAAGTTGGTGACCCAAAACTGCCAGCACCAAAATTGCCCAGAAAATCTGGGTTGTTTCCAATCCGGCAGCCATGGTTCAAATGGCCATAACTTGAGCTACAAAACTCCAATTGGTGTGATTCAAAAATGAGAATAAACTTAAGATAATAAGGAACATTTTCTATGAAGGAAGTTTTGCCAAATTCCAACAGTAAAATTACCAATGGAACAGTGCAACTAGGAGCACTAAAACTGAAAATTTGACAATTTTGCCTAAAGGACTTAAGCTTTAAGAAAATGACCAAAACCAACAAATTTAATGACCAAAATGTGGTATGTGGGTGAAGTTGGAGTTTCCATACCTATTAAGCCTTAAAAAGTCAACAATTTGACTTGAATAGTATAGTGAATAGTAACCCAAAACACAAAAACTTCAAAAACGTCGAATTTAGCACATTAAAGCTAGGTAAAAGTGAAGTTAAATTTATTTTTGGATTTATGCTAAGTTATGGTACTGAAACACTGTGAAACTGTGTGTTTCAGCTGAAAAAGACTTGGAAGCTCGGAGAGACTGAGTCAAGGCCTAAAGGCGACTCACGTCAGGTCTGTGCACAGTAACTTTTGTTTAAATATATGATTCTTGAAAATTTTATTTTTTTTGAGTTAAATATGAATTGTGTTGCCATTTATGATTGTGAATATGACTTTGAAAATTTACCAGATTTCCAATAAATTATTTGAATAAATTGTTTTGAATAGATTTTGTGTTCACACTTAGCATGACAGTATCACATTATTCCTCCTCCATTTATGGGGTTGAGATCGTTCATTTTCCTCCCTCTCTGACTTGCCAGTTGAGGTTGAGATCGGATGAGTACTTATTAGCTAGCTAGCCACCTCCCTCATTGATTTCGATTAATGGGGTTGTAGATTACTTTGTCGTGGTGTACAACACGGCATTGATCGGAAATTTTGTGTCATGGCTTAAGTTGTGTATGATTTTGGCAACACTGTGTTTATGAAATTATTTGACTAAATTGTGTTATTATGAGCTTTGATAATTTGAGAAATATTTAAATTGTGTTTCATCAATGAATGATTTATGTATTGCATTTCAAATTTTTATTGTGCACCACTGAGTATTTTTATACTCAGCGATAGCTTATTTTGTTGTCGCAGATAAGAGCAAGGAGAAAACAACAGAGTGAGCTGCTATCGAATTGAGGACTACATTGATTTTTTGTACGGGTATTATTTTATACCCTTGCAGTTAATTTTGATGTAAATATAGTAATGTTGTATATATCAATGTAAAGTTGAGCAGTTGTAAATAAATTGTAATAATATTATTTTTGGATTTCCTTTTGTAAATTAATATTTGTACTTGTGAATTTCATACTTTATGCCTTGTGAATGAAATTGTTAAATATTGTGTGATGATAAATTTTGATTGGATTGTGGAATTATTTTGAAGTGAATTGAATTGAGTTGATTTGAGATTTATTGGAGGTTGGGAGTTGAGAAAATTATTGGAAGTGTTTTTTTCAGGTATTTGAAGAACTGTTTTCTCCAAATACAAACGAAACTCTGCCAAAATTTTTATAAAATTTACGGCAAAATTAAAATGGACAAAAATTTTTACTAGTATTTAAACTTTGAATAAATGGTTTTTAATTCCTACCAAAATACTCACCACTTCCAAAATGCAAGAAAATAGTTTTAAAATCCCTTATAGTGTACTTAGTGAATTATCGGTAGGTGAAGTTCGGTAGTTCATTAAGTATTCTACGGAAACATGTTATGCCTTACAGAGGGGTAAGGTGTGACAATTCAAATGGCTTAAAATTCAATTACACTTTGTACTTATTGGGAAGTTCCATTTAGTTCATTTTCATTTTTTTTTTTATCTAATTTAGCT
This sequence comes from Hevea brasiliensis, assembly GCF_030052815.1. Classification (NCBI taxonomy): domain Eukaryota; kingdom Viridiplantae; phylum Streptophyta; class Magnoliopsida; order Malpighiales; family Euphorbiaceae; genus Hevea; species Hevea brasiliensis. Next base: position 94,913,232 of record NC_079495.1, on the reverse strand, counting down.
TAAAAATTTTAATTTAAACTTAATTTTGCCCAAAAATAAAATAAAAAAGAAATTGAACTTTTTAATTTTTTTATTTAAATTAAGAAATTAAGAAATTTAATCCCAAAATTAAGAAATTAAACTTTTTGACTTTTTATTTAAATCAAAAGGTTTAACGTATAAATTTTATTTTTTGGGTTAAATTGAATTTAAACTTCTAAACTAATTTAGACAAAAAAAAATGTAAAGCCCCTAATTTTTAAATAATTATTTTATATGTAAATATAAATATTTTAGTCTAATCCCTAGTATTGTAGGCTTTGCATAGGCACTTTCATTTCGTAGCAATTTGACCGTCGCCCGGATTTACAATTTCGGGCCACGCCTTCAGAACTGGGTCAAAGTTATATGCTATCCCACCATTTCCAGGTACCCCGAACTCGTTCCAAGCGTCATAATTGGCATAGGTAAACCCGAACTCCGAGTTTCTTCAATTTTATAGTGCTTGGTTTAGAATAAAATTCCATAAATTATTCGTGGGTGGTTAGAAAATTATAATTTCTTTTGTGTTACCTCTATAATATTGCTAAGGACTGCAAAACAAAATTTTAGAATTTTTAGAGCTAGCTAGAATGACTTTTGCAAAATATCTATTTTAAGTCTTATAATTAAATTGTTAGATTATGAGAGATTTGTCTAAGTTGGAGGACCCAGGAGGGGCCATATGTTATTGATAAGTTGTAATTATGGGAAATTTAAAAATTAGAAGTGTTATTTGAACCTTTTTGCAAGAGAGGTAGGTTCCAGGTATAGGGGAAACTCTGCCGAATTTTCAGCAAAACCTTAGAGCTATCTTTTGATTCTCTACAGCTTTGTTTCAAGTTGTTTATTAATAAATTTTGATATATTGTTTAGGTGAGCCGGGACAGCCTTCTTCCTCCGCTCAGCCACCACAGTAACTTGTAAAAGTGTTGTGAGTAGATATTTAATTTATTTATAATTTCAATATTATTATATTTTTGGCATGCTCATGCATCACTTATATTTATGTAGTTAAATATTAGGCATACCTTGTTTTGCATTTATACTCGATGATATTACTTTGGTTGCTGTGTTTTGATAATCTGGAGCTGTGTGTGTAAGTTGGTGTGTATGTGGAGTATATGGATATGAGTAGGATGGGTAGATGCGGCTGGAGTTTGACTCGCTGGGACCCCATCCTTTTTATGGATAAGTCAGGTAGGCATAGCTTTGAGTTGATCTGGCTAGCCCCTGCATATGGATTATTAAGCGAAAATCTGACTCGAGTTGATCTCGTTATAGGCCTTGGATTAAGAGAGCTGGGTAGAGGGATCGACTCCCCATATATGTATGTGTGAGTATGGATCTGACATGGGTGCGTGAGTGCTCCAGATTATCTTTGATGTGACTTAATATGATTTGTTTGACTTATATGAAAATGATGCATTTCATTTCTAAGGATGCATTAGAATTAGATAGTTATAGAAATTGTATATAAAATAAATATTTACTCTCTGAGTCGAACGCTCACTCATGTTTACCATTTTTCTAGGCTACAGGAGGAGTTCTTTTTCAGAGCAACCTGCTTTCTTCCTCACAGGTTTAACATCAGTTATTTATTTGTTTTATTATTTTCAAAATTTGAAATCTAAAACTCTGCATGTGTTAGCAGTAGCATAGGCCTTGTTGGAGACTATACTAATTTAAGTTTTTGATATAAATAAATGAAATTTTTATGATATTTATATAGTTTATAATTGATTGATTCAGGGTTGAGCTAGGCTCCCTTGGCTTTAGATTTTAATAGTTATCGGGTTGGGTTGACCCGAATAAAAATATAATGTAATATTTTATCTTATTTTATTTGCATGATGGGCCTCAATTTTGGGCCCTAATTATGGATGTGGGATTAGTAAGGCTTACTACGAGCCTCAGGGGCTTTATGCCGATACAGGTCCTAGTGCCGATCCGGCCTGTGGGTTCGGGTCGTGACAATTATGGTATCAGAGCTTAGGCTTTAGATTCGTGGGAAAGTGTGCACCTAGAGTTGTCATATGCGGAGTATAGGATTTTATTTCGTCTTCTTCTGTAATTCCTTGCTTCTAGATTCTGCGTTATTCCTTGGGTAATATAAGAGTGCTTCAGTTTAGCACCTCGATTTTGTGAAGTACATGGTGATGTGAAATAGATTTAGCAGACGTGTTGAGGTCTGTCATGGAAATACATACTCCAAGAAATACTATGTTTCTATCAGTAGGGGTCTAAGTAGTGTGCCTATCTAGTGCAAAGCACGAGGACCTAAAGGTGATTTTTAGCAGTATAGCTGCCCTAAATGGGAGTGAGGATATCATTGCGGGCAGTCATCAGTGAATAGCCAGTCAAAATAAGTTCATGGTATCAGTGGAGTCAAGATGGATAAAAGAGTGGAAAATCTAGTTTGTTGGGACGTACCGTAGTAACTATGCAATGTTCTCGATATTTGTGCTGTAAGCTGTAGATTATAGTACTGACATGGGATTATTGTGTAGAGTTGCATGCTTCCTTGTGATGCTCATAATGAGGATGTTTGCAGACAGTCTCTGTTTTGGTACAGTTATGCCAGAATAGAGTTCTATTTCTGCAAAATAATTGAAACTCCTAGTTTACGGTTTAAAACCTTTGAGCTAAAACATCAAAAGTTATAGTGGGCAGTAACAAAAGTTAATGACTCAATTACCCTAGCCTGGGTGAGAGTTACATCAGGAGTTGTCGTAAGATTAGAGGTTTCAGTATAGTCATAAGTGATGGGTAGCACTTATAGAGTGAAATCATCTAGTCTCCGAGAAAGGGTTTTGAACAGAATTGGTATTGTAATTGAATGTTGTGCCTAAAGTTTAAGTAAAAATAGCATCTTCTCTATGCAGTAAACAAGGTACAGAGTACAATTTTGCTTCCCTAAAAGGAGAATGGATGCTACAAATAATGTTTATTGTCTATGAAATGCGCTTTAAAGGGTTTGCAGTATGATAAGATAGCAGACAGCCTGACATGATTATGGCAAAGTGGCAGATGCAATACCTCAGCGGTAGTTAGTTGTTATATAAGGTATGATCTTATCCTTTCAAGACAGACAAAAAGTTACTACTGTTGATGGTGACCTACAGAACAGTGTCCCAAATGGGACTGTAAAGTATGGTAAAGAATTATTGGTTCGGGTATCCTGGAGAGGGTACAAGTTTCACTGTAAGAACCATAAGTGATCGGATCATGGTGGATGAAAGTTTTGTGAATAGAATGACAGGTGATGGTACCTAGTATCTTAAGTTTTGGCTAATTGAGTGGATATTGGGAAGTAGCATCCTTGCAGATCTCCTCCTTGAGGTAGTGGGGGATAGCATGTGGACTAAAGGACAGAAATGGAGATCACATAGTGAATGCATGGTTACTACTCCCTGAGTTGATCCTTAACTTCTTATTGCACATGGCAAAAGTATGCTTTGAGTAAAGGAAAGGATAAGGACAAAGGTTAGAATAGATAAATCATGAAATATGTAAATATATATAGAGGAAGTGCATAAGGGAAGGATAAAATAATTGGTTTAGATGTAACAGAGAAGTAAACTAATGCCAGTGAAAGTGCTAATCAGAGTGGTCGAAAGACCAATTCTGAGTATTATAAAGGTGAAGATGACCTAGCAAAAATACTAAAAGGAACAGTTATTTAGTGTAGCTGTCAGGTCTAAAAGAAGAATGGAGCTAGGGAATAAGGTAATCAAGGCTCTATTTTTGGTAACATAAAAGAGATGAACTAAAGAGCAAATCGAATAGCCAAGAATAGGATAAGATTAGGAAGATTAAAGTGAGATATATAGTACGTAAAGTGCTATCCTGAGCAAGGTAAATAGGATGAATTGAAAAGCAATATTAGAAAGCCTAGAACGAGATTATATGAGTAAGGATAGTTACCAAGATATGAAATCCAGAAGTGTAGGACTTAGAGCAGGTCATAGTTCGAGCAATATCAGGAGCCAAAACATGGAGTTCAGAGTTGCAGGATAGGGATCAAACTCTGTCTATTCTTATTCCCAGAATGGAGTAGGTTGCAATGGGATAAAATCCATTTAAATTTCTAACAGTATGAGGAAAATTAGTTGAGGAATGCAACCAGAGCAAGTAAAAGTTATAGGATGTGCAATGGTATCTTGAACTATCTTATTAGGCGAATGAGTGCATTAATAAGTAGTAAGTTAAATCAAAGTAAACCTAATGGTTCAAATAGGCATAACGAGTAAAAAGGATGGTGGAAAATGGCATATAGGCTTAGGTCAGAAGTAGAGATGGTGAGATAGCAATTATAAGGTCTGTGATTAAGGGTTAGATGAACATTTTTAGTATGACCAATGGGGTCCTTTCATAAGGAAACGTGAATGAAAATAAGTGATAGAATGACAATAAGAGATAGAGCAGGAAGACTATGTATGAGTGACAGTCACAAGTCACTGAGAAGCACAAGGATGAGTTACGGCAGTAAGCATGATTAGAATCCATTTTGAAAGAGTCTATTAGTGAGAGGCATCTTCTTGAATACAGTAAAATATAGGGATGCAAAAGAGTTAAGGTAGGCATAAAAAGGTAGAAATGGAGTACAAGTGGAGATAGAAAATCTTAAGATGATATGTCAGGCAAATCGGTGGCACAACAGAAGGATTGTTGTAATTGATATCTTATAGAAAGAGATGATGAAATTTCAGGGAGAAGACCATGAGATATGAAGAGTGTGCTAATGTTAGTAGGAGAAGATTTCTCTTTCTTTTCAAGTTTAGATCGTACTTTTGGCTCTGAAAGTCTACATAAGCAAGGGAAATAATGTTGAGATGACCTAGTATTTAAGAACTTGATAGGCACCAGTCTGTACACATTCTTCTTAAAAGAAAATAACGATAAGTGTGTACCTGATGTTATGTATTAAAGGACGATCAGAGTAGTGACAGGAGTTAAAACGAGTTAGTTACTAGGGCTTGCAACCCTTTTGAATTATAAGCTGGAGGAAGTACTAGCTATGGATAAGTTTTAGTGGATGAAATTGTTGCTGATGGATAAATTTAAGGCTGAAGTTTGGAAAGTTGTGGGCAGTACATGTGGTTATATTAGGGAGAATGAACACGTGAAGTTTCTTATTTGGAATTAAGGCATAGCACGCCTTGCTCGGCTACACTATAGTCAGGTGACGGGTGTTACAAGTAGTGTTGACTGGGTGGAGCTCTACACAACTAATTATCTAAAATAGGTAGGAATTGTTACAAGGAACTCTTTGGTGACACAAAGTAAGTTAGAAGCTTGCAGTATCATGGAATTAGGAAGGTAAAAATGTTTTTAGCATGGGTGGATCTAGCTAAAGCTTCAATGGCGAATAGAATTAGCAATGATCTTGGGTAAAGTGCATGCAAAAGTAGTTATTTCAGAAGGCTGTTTCATGAGACGTTGTAAAACAGACAATATGAGTCACATCCTTACACCACAGAGATTGGTAATAAAGGGGAACAAAGGCTAGTGCTGCAGGATACCATATCAGAGTGCAAAAGAAGCATAGCTGATGTAGGTACACTTGGCATTTCAATGGAACTCTATATGACTAGTTGTATAAGATGGATAGGAGTTGGTCTAAGGACCTTAGTAATGACACGAAGGAGGTTGGAAATTTGAAGTATTATGGGAGTGAGAAGATGTATAGGTATTGACCATTAAGGTCATAGAACAAGTAGAAATTTCAAATGAGATGCCTATAACAGGTGCTACAGGAAAGCATCTCATAGGATACTATAGGATAAGAAATATAAGTTATGTCTTTGGGAAGTAGAGATTATTGAAACAAAAGAATGGGGACTAAAGTCACTAAGAGATACGTTAAGACACAATGAAGGAGAGGTAAGCACCAAAGTTGATTGGAGTTATGAGATATCAAGTCAAGCGCTGTGGAGGTATAGTGAGTACTGAAGATGTCAGAAAAAGATTGAGGAGTGGTTTCAGGTACGAGTTTTGCTATGAAATGAATATGATAGCTAGGACATTACAGCAGACAAAAGAGCTACACAGATCCTAGGCGAAAGGATTTAGAGTTTAAAGTGGGCAATTATGTACTCCTGAAGGTCTCTTCGATGAAGGGAGTTGTGAGATTTAGGAAGAAGGGCAAGCTCGCATCCCTATACATAGGGCCTTTTGAGATTACTGATAGAGTTGGAGCAGAGGCCTATTGGTTAGAGTTACCACCAAGCTTTTCTCACGTCTACCTAGTGTTCTACATTTCCATGCTTAGGAAGTACATACCTGATCCTTCCCATGTGTTACAACCCAATACAGCGGAGTTGAAGGAAAACCTAACATTCGAGGAACAGGCAGTGGCCATAATGGACTTTCATATGAGGTAGCTATGGTCAAAACAGATCCCTATGATTAAAGTTTTGTGAAGGAGCCAATCGGTATAAAAGTGGAACTGGGAGTCACAGCAGGACATGCGCAATAAATACTCGTACTTGTCCATTATGTAATCTTGTAATTTTTTATTATACCTTGTGTAAAATTCGAGGATGAATTTTCTATAAGGGAGGAAGAATGTAACATCCCTAATTTTCAAATAATTATTTTATATATAAATATAAATATTTTAGTCTAACCCCTAGTATTGTGGGCTTTGCGTAAGCATTTTCATTTTGTGGCAATTCGACCATCGCCCGTGTAACGATTAGGCTCCAACCAGTTTTGTGAAGTCTGTAATCCCCAAAGTTGTTATCATGAGTTTGATATTATCGTTAAACCCTTCCTCAAATCTCCTGCACCTCTTAGCTTCTGTGGGAACTATCTCTCTTCCATATCGGCTCAGTCTGACAAATTCTCTTTCATACTTTGCCACTGACAACTGCCTCTGCCTCAGACTGATGAATTCCCTTCTCCTCTCTTTTAGGTACACATAACTGACATATTTCTTTTTAAACTCTGTGAGGAAGAAATTCCAGGTGATTCAGTCTGGTTGCACCTCCCTGGATACTGTGTCCTACCACTGATAGGCATTGTCCTAAAGTAGGGACATAGCACCCTCTAGGTTACGCTCTGGGTGCAGTTGTCTCGCACTGCTTTGTTCTGCTTCCAGCCGCTTTGGCTGTTGGAGGATCATCTTCCTTCTTTCCCAGAAAGTCCATAGCCCCATATTTCCTTAACTTCTCCAGATGGGACTTCTGTGGTGGTAGTGGAGGTTGTGGTTGTGGTATAGCCCCAGTCATCTGCTTGAAGAATTCTGTCATTTGTTGAAATAAGGCCTACTGAGGCTGAACAGGTACCTCTTGTGTTGGTGGAGCAGGTTCTCCCCTACCTCCAGCTTCAACCATGGGTGGAGCATGGCTCTCCACCTCTTCCTCTACTGCTCTCTGTGATGTTGGTTCTATATCCTAACCAAAATAACCAAAGACAATAGATCTGCATTAGTGTTACCTCAACTTTTACAAATGCAATGTATGATATGTACTATATCTAAACCCAGAAATGCCTAAACCATGCTCTGATACCAATTGAAATGGTCAGGCCCCAACCACTATAGGAATTGTTCGCTTTGGCTGTAAGCCTTATGGTTTTGTCCTATAGGTGGAATGGAGAACTTCCTAGGAGGTCACCCATCCTAGGATTTCTCTCAAGCAAGTACGCTTAACCCTGGAGTTCTTCCAACTCTCCAGGCTATTCCACTAAAAGGCGTCTCTAGTAATTAGTTTCCCCATTTTATATATCATTACTTTCCACTCCCATTCCGATGTGGGAAGTGTTTTCCATCTTTCAGGGAGCTTTTCGCCGCGTCCAACGGAATCACTAGGGCACTGCGTTAGGGCCTTGTGGCCCACCAGCTTCTGCCACAAGTGTCCTCACTTGTTGCACCGTATTAAGGGAGTTTTTGACTCTGATACCAATTGTAACGGTCAAGCTCCAACCACTAGAGGAATTATCCGCTTTGGTCATAAGCCTCATGGTTTTATCCTTTCAGTGGAATGGCTTGGAGTGTTGGAAGAACTCCAGGGTTAAGCATACTCGCTTGAGAGAAATCCTAGGATGGGTGACCTCCTCGGAAGTTCTCCATTCTACCTATGGGACAAAATGGCGAGGCTTACGGCCAAAGCGGACAATTCCTCTAGTGGTTGGAGCCTGACCATTACAGCCCGGATCTGCAATTTGGGCTGAGTAGATAAGCTATCGAAATCACTTCGGAACCGGGTCAAAATTATATGCTACCCCACCATTTTCAGGGGCCCCGGACACGTTCCAAGCATCAGAATTGGCATAGGTAAATCCAAACTCTGAGTTTCTTAAATTTTATAGTACTTGGTTTAGAATAAAATTTCATAAAATATTCGTGGGTAGCTAAAAAATTATAATTTCTTTTACGTTACCTCTATAATATTGCTAAGGATCGTGGAACAAAATTTTAGAATTTTTAAAGCTAGCTAGAATGACTTTTGCAAAATATCAATTTTAAGCCTTATAATTGAATTGTTAGATTATGTGAGATTTGCCTGAGTTGGAGGGGCCATATGTTATTGATGAGTTGTGATTGCAGGAAATTTAGAAATTAGAAGTGTTATTTAAACCTTTTTACAGGAGGGGTAGGTCCTAGGTATAGGGCTGTCTTTTGATTATCTACAGCTTTGTTTCAAGTTGTTTATTAATAAATTTTGATATATTGTTTAAATTTTGATATATTGTTTAGGTGAGCCAGGACAGCTTTCTTCCTCCGCCTAGCCACCGCAGTAGCTTGTAAAAGTGTTGTGAGTAGATATTTATTTCATTTACAATTTCAATATTATTATATTTCTGGCATGCTCATGCATCACTTATACTTATATTTATGTAGTTAAATATTAGGCATGCCCTGTATTGAATTTAGAATTGATGATATTTCTTTGGTTGCTGTGTTTTGATAATCTGGAGCTGTGTGTGTGAGTTGGTGTATACGTGGAGTATATGGATATGGGTAGGACGGGTAAATGCGGCTGGAGCTTGACTCGCTGGAACCCGATCCTTATTATGAATAAGTCGGGGTAGGCACGGCTTTAAGTTGATCTCACTGGCCCCCCCATATAGATTATTAAGCGAAAGTCAGGCTCGAGTTGATCCCGCTGGCAGACCTTGGATTACGAGAGCTGGGTAGGGGGATCAGCTCCCTATATATGTATGTGTGAGTATGGATTTGACACAGGTGCGTGAGTGCTCCAGATTATCTTTAATGTGACTTAATATGATTTATTTGACTTGTATGAAAATAATGCATTTTATTTCCAAGGATGCATTAGAATTAGATAATTATAGAAATTGTATGTAAAATAAATATTTACTCTCTGAGTCGAATGCTCACTCCTGTTCACAATTTTTCCAGGCTACAGGAGGAGTTCTTTTTCAGAGCAACTTGCTTTCTTCCTCGCCGGTTTAACATCAGTTATTTATTTATTTTATTATTTTCAAAATTTGAAATCTATAACTCCGCATGTATTAGCAGTAGCATGGGCCTTGTTAGAGACTATTAATTTAAGTTTTTTATATTAATAAATGAAATTTTTATAATATTTATATAGTTTATAATTAATTGATTCAGGATTGAGCTGAATTCCCTTGGCTTTAGATTTTAATAGTTATTGAGTTGGGTTGATCCGAATAAAAATATAATATAATATTTTATCTTATTTTATTTACATGATAGGCCTCAATTTTGATCCCTGATTATGAATGTGAGATTAGTAAGGTTTACTACGAGTCTCGGGGGCTTTATGTTGGCCCAGATCCTAATGCAGATACGGCCCGTGGGTTCAGGTCTTGACAAAAAATAGACTAAATCAAAATTTTTCAATAAATATAGGAGTTAAATCTAACATTTTTTCAAATTCAATAGCATATTATAAAATGTAAAGGATAAAATCACATCATATTTTTTAAAAATGTTTTATATGCTGATATCAATATGGCATTAATATGATGTCATTATTATAATGGAATAATGGATCAAATTTTAGTAGTAATAGAGCAAAACTACATAGTGTTTTAATATGATGTCATTATTATAATGGAATAATGGATCAAATTTTAGTAGTAATAGAGCAAAACTACATAGTGTTATTTATAACACGATTTGAACTATACTTAAAAATATTAAAATGCAGAACTATAAAATACCTTTCGTGCTTTTTTTTAAATACATATTAAATATAAAAAATATATTCTCAGATATATTTAAAAAATAAATTATTTAACTTACATATAAAATATTTGAATTTAAGCAAATTGAACTTAAATTAATTTTTTTTTTGGTATTTTAGAAATGTAAACTTAAATAAATTGAATATCGACTAGCAATTATTTGGACTCTAACTTGTCAAATATTAGCATATAATCGAAACAAATTTGAACTCAAATAGACTAGGCTAGTCAAAGTTTGAATACTATATTAATTACTGTGACTTCATTAATTGTTGAGTATAATTAAATATTTATTTTTAAAGATTTTGAAAATTCAAATAAATTTTCCTTTCAGTTTCATATAAATATTTCTACCCCACCTAATAAAATTCGATCAAATATATGTTTTCATAAATAAAAATCTCAAATTTTATTGTTAAGATATTTAATTAGGAATAATTATATATATAAAGAATTTTTTATTTAGATTCAAATTATTATAAATTTACATATAAAATATATAATAAAATTTATTTATTTTACATATAAATTTTATATATTTATACCCATGATTTATATTGAATTGCATCAAGAAAAAAGATATGATTAAAGTAGGAATGACAATAAAGTGAGTCCTTTTCCAGTCCCCATCCACAAAGAATCGTAATTGAGGCGGAAATTTCTTCACGTTGAGTAGGACAAGACAAGTTTCTTTGTCAGGATTTCTTTTAATTTTTTTTTATTTCAATTTATCTTATATAATATAAATATTTATTAAAAGTTACATTATAAATTAAAAAAATAAATTTTAATTATAATCTTAATAATATTAATTTATTTTATATTAAAATTATAATATTTAAAATTTTAAAAAATAAATTAATTTTTAATAAAGAATAATAATATATTATTATCACCGGATTTTAGAAATTTGGGGCAGGGAGGCTTTTTTCCTATTATTTTTTAATAAAGAATAATAATATATTATTATCATTAATTTTCACAAGTACAAGAAATATGCATCCACTTTCCTAAGCCAACCCATATTACCTACCAGCAATAGTGTGCTCTAAGCAAAAATTATGAAAACTTAGGACCGAAGTAATTTACACCCATCATTATTTGCTAGATCACACACCAAAATCTGGCTGCTGGTGCAGTTCCCGCAATTGGATCTCACCGGAATCTGGCACCAAGACAACTACATTCTGCTGAGTAGACACAGTAATAGTCCGACAAATGGGACAATTTGAGTGTGAATTTAGCCACATATCAATGCATGAAACATGAAACATGTGCAAGCATTCAGGCAATTCACGAATTTGTTCACCCTCATTGAACTCGCACAAGCACACTGAACAAATTTCTTCATTGCATTCTTTGCTATATCTGCCCAATGGAACTTCTATCACCGTCGAGTTGGGGGTGCCACTGGTCCTTTCTCGTCTATCTGCAGTATTTTGGGGTCTGCCTGGGGTTGGAGAGTTTGTAAATCGCCCTGATCGGCTTCGACAACCTGCAGCAATACAATGCAAGGTTGCCACCATGATGGCTCCAGAGAGGATACCACAAAGGCCGATGAGAATTGGGCTAAATTTGACTTCATGGTTATGTTCTCTATCCATGAAATGAAAGAAATTGGACATAATTCAAGAGCCAGGTGACTATTTGCAGGCATAAGTTTTATAGTTTTTCGTCTCCTTTTTGGGGCCTAATGCTACAAAAGAGAGGCCTTGCTTTCATTGCCATTTTGGTTAAATTTCCTTATAGGAAACGGTGTTATTACATATTGAAAAAGCATTAATGCAATTCAATATTTTGCTATTTCCATTTAGTAGTAGTATTATTATTATTATTATTATTATTATTATTTAAATTATTATTGAGAAAAACATCTTTTTTATAGAAAATTAATTTAAAATTAAATTTAATATTTAATTATAAAAATTTTAAAACAAATATTTTTTTAATATTTTAAGTAATATTTCTAGAAAAATATATATATTTTTGTACCCTCTAAACCTTTAATTCTAAAGAAGTGCTAAGAGGAGGGTAAGCTGCTCTTCTGTTAAAGTCATCAATAAACCTGTTGTGGATAGGGATGAACAGCTCTTTCTCTCTCGTTGTCTCCTAATTTAGAGTGTTGTAACAATATAATTCCAAAATTTTAATTGATATTATAAAATTATTTTAAGATAAATATAATTAATATAAAAATCTTTATAACCTTTTGAAATATTAATTTATTAAAAATTATTATATATAAAAAACTCTTTATTATATTTTTTATTTAATAAATGTAAAATTATTAAATTAGCATATAATATATTAAAATATTGAATATATATATATTTTTTAATTTTTCTTCAATTAAAATTCAAATTTAATGCATTTCTAATATTACTAAATTAAATTTTACTAATAATTTAAAGTTAATGGTTTAATTCCAAAGGTTTATCGTAAAATACAAAATTGTTTTCAAATTGTCAAACTTTTGGGGTATGTTGCAATTCCACCCAAAACACAAGTCAAAGCACTTCTTTTCCACACTAACAACACAAAATGCTATTAATATTCACTATTTACTTGAAATTGAGAAAAGCATAAATTGTGTGAGAATTAATTTCAAAATTTTTATTTCAAAAATGAAATGTAAGGTTCTAAAAAGTTCGAGTTCATATAAAAATGAGCTTAACAATTATTATTTTAAATATTTATATTTAAATTCATGCATTCATTATATATACTTAATTAATTTTACATAAATTTTAATATAAAGTCGAGCTTATATTAGATGTACCAAAAAAATAAATATGATTAATTAATTAATGCGGTTTCATTTTTGAGAGCTGCATTATCTTGACCTCAGTTTTGTCTTTGTGATTTCAAAGATTAAAAAGAATTGTGCTCTATGGGAACAAAAAAAAAAAAAAAAAAACCTTGAAATGCCAATGGAAGATGGTTCTTGATGTGGCTTGCTAGAACGCTAAATGATTTTCTTGTGCTGTTTGTTGCATATGAAATGAATAAACAATTCTTTACATTCTGTTTAAAATAATTCTTATCCTATAATTTAAATTTTATTTAAAAAATCAATTTAAATAATTTTACAATAAATTTATGTGTTTAGAATAAATTTTTAACAAATAAATTATATTATTTAGAATAATTAAAAAATAAAATGAATATACTTACACTTTTATTTTACCATTATATTTTAAAAGAATAAATATAATTTAGACATGTATTTTGAATTTATTACAAGAAAATATGGATTTAACAATAATTAATTTTCCTACTAAGATTTCATTTATTTCATGAAAAATAATTTATATATGAAAAATATTTTTTTTAATAAAAAATGCTTTCTAAAAAATATTTTTCATGAAAATATTTTTTTTGTATGATTGCAATGTTAAATTAATGGTATGTATTTATATCATGTATGTATAAGTGTTTTTATATTTCAATAAAATTATTAAAGTTTAGAAAATAGAAAATGACTTCCTCTTTAAAAGATGAAGTTATTTTCTTTAAAAATAATTTAATTTTCTCTTTAATCAGAAAAAAATATTTTTCGTTAATTTATTTTTCAGAATATCCCAAACACTAGAAAATATGAAAAATATTTCCGTAAAAGAAACGAAATCTAAAAATATAAAATTTGCTACTATTGTATGAATGTAAAAAATAAAAAAAGATCAATTACTGGCCGAAAAACTATTTTATTCTATTCAAATTATTTCTAAATAAAATATTTTAATTATTTCTATTTATATATATATTTTTTATAAAAACATTATGTTGTATTTATTTATTATTTTTATTAATAAAATTTCAAATTTTCTCCTTAAAAAAAAATTGTTACCATAGTTAGATTTTTTAGATTTTTTTTGCTGCTGTAAATTGAGAAAGTGGCAGTAATTTTTTTTATGGGAGAAATAAAAGAATAGAAATTCAAACCTAATATTTATTAAAAATTATTAGATCAAATCAAGTTAGACAGGAAATAAAATTTTAATTTACCACAATACATTTTTTTTTTAGTAAAGTTTGTTAGTTTGCTGTAATAAATTTTTTTCTACGATTAGTTGTTTGAATTTATCATTTTACAGTTTTGAAAATAATTTAAATATCATTAAATTAAATTAAATTGTTTTAATATATTAATTAGCTTTTTAGCAACAACCGCCAATGTTGTTGTACATTAGCTTTTGTAATTATTAAGATTTAAACAAAAATTTAAACCTTTTTAAAATTTCTTTTTATATTTTAAAAAATTCTCTAATTTTCATTATCTTCTATTAGCTTTTTTTAAAAAAATATATAGAGGGAAAGCATCAAGTTTCCCACACTGTACCCACGGCGACATCATTAGTTAACCCACTGAAATTAATAATTCAACTTGATTAATATCGTAGATATAAAAATCTTCCACCTTTAGATTAGTAATAATCTAATGATAGACTGTTTGTTTTATATATGATATAAAAATTAAAATTTTAACTCTTAGTTTTCGTTTGTTTTTCTAAAAAATATTTTTCATTTTTTTAGTATTTAAAACACTAAAAAAATAGTTAATGAAAAATATTTTTTATTAAAAAAATTAAATTATTTTTAAGGTAAAAGAGTAAGTCATTTTTTATATTTTAAAATTTAATAATCCTATTAAAATGTAAAAATACTTATATATTCATACATGACACATATTATTAATTTAATATTATAATCAAATAATAGAAAATATTTAATAGAAAATATTTTCCATATATAAATTATTTTCTGTACGTAAATGTAAGCTTAATATTTTTTTTAATTTACCTTTTAATCCATAAAAGATTAATACCTTTGGGGTTCATATCTTATCCAAGAATCAAATATGAGTTCCATTTTAAAATTATAATGCACCTTACCACTGCACTCAAGATTTATTGATAATAATTTTATTCTTTTTAATAATATATATAGACACACACTAGAAAAACATATCAATAAATTTTAATTCAATAATGCTAAAATTACCTTCAAGATTCTGAGTTTAAATTTCAATATGAGTCAGTTATATTAAAATAGTTATGAAAGCGTGATAGGATGATGGTTGCATCCACAAACTTAAAGAAAGGAAGGTTGTTTCCCATGAAAGTAATTAACTAGGAAGGTAGGTTGCTTCCCATTGTTTTCCATATATATTCTATAATGTTTTTATTAGTGAAGTGATATGAAACCATGAAGCTATGTGGCCCCTCTCACTATTTTCCTCATATGTATCTGAAATAAGAAACTACAAACAAGAGGAAGGTAATTTTGAATGGCAAAAGCAAAGCAAGCTAAGCTATAGGTGATACCTGGGACTTACATGAGATCAATCAATAGCTTATCTTTTGTCTATATATATATAAGTGGAAATATAAAATAATCAAGTTCAAGTGGTTGCTTCATCCCACTCCTCATTCAAATCAATAAACAAACATCATTATCTCTTTGTCTTGATTTTAGATTTTTTTTTAAATTTTTTTAGTAAACAATGATGTGTTAGTAAAAGTGTTTAAGGCCTAATTAGAGTTCACTTTGTTTCTTCTTTTGTCCTTTTTTGAGAGATATAGAATTTATATAATGGATATTGTAAATTTATTAAAATTTCTTAATAAATAATATTATAAATTAAATATATAATATATATTTCTAGGGATTTATATATTGATTTTTATCAATAATAGAGGCTTTCAAATTTAAAAATTTTTTGAGAATGACACGTTCATGGATATGCTATTCATGAATATATACACATACACATATATATATATTTTGCGGCATTATAAACTGGAGCTAAATAGAAATCAAAAGTAATACTGAATTAGGGAAATGAGAGACAAATTCTAAAATAATATCAAGTGGCTCCGATTTTACCATTCACCTTGAAAATAATAAGTGAACCATACAATTTAATCTAATAGAGCTTGTATAATTGCCCCTAAACTTGTTCTAGAAATTAATTTCCAGAGTTGATTTAGAATAGAACAATTTAATTTGAATTTTTTTTTTTTTGAAAAAATGAAATTTTTTTTTTTTTAAGGCATACTATACTAGAGAGAGATTTTTTTGCAACAAAAAAAAAAAAAAAACAAGTATAAAAAACAAAAAAAAAAAAATGCATGAATATGGATGATGTCACATTTTCACACATTAAGCAAAAAAAAAAGCTTCTTCATCTCATCTATATATTGTTGATGTCAAGTTAAAAAATTGACCAAAACTTAAGGCAATTTATTCAAACAGACACAGTGGCTACTTTATAGCAGGTATATATATATATGACTCAATAATTAAAAAGATGACAAATGTGGAAGCATGTCATTGGTGGCATTTTACTTGTAAAA